>NC_065445.1:159387779-159492779 GCF_917563875.1 Diabrotica virgifera virgifera
TAAGGGGTTAATAATAATAATAGTTTTCAGGCATTGGTTAAGTTACCACCTATTTCTTTATGTAGTTTTAACGGGCAGTATGACTCGTGGCTCGAATATAAAGATTGTTTTCTGGCATTGGTTCACAATAATGCTTCTTTAACCTTTAACTACCCGCGCATCAAGTTATAACATAACTACACGCGTGGCGTACTTTGTACGCCACAAGAAAATACACTTAAAAACAGCGGATTTGTTTAATTTTTTTTGAAAAAATACACTTAGTTGTTTGTTATAAACCTTATTCGGCATCAGTGAATACTTGGAGTTCCTTTTCAGTAAGCCAATTGAGATTTATAACTGGAATCATGGAATAACTGGATTCCATGATAAATAAAATTACTAATAAAAAATTTTTTTAAATGTGATTTTTTACAGGAGAAAAAGTATTGCTTACAAAGAAAAATATATTTTTTGCCATAATGACTAAAAAACAATTAAAATATCTACTTATATTACGACTTATAGTAATATAATCCTGGGGTATATTGTCCACCACCGGAAACAACAAATAATAAAATGTAAATTACGATCTTTCCAGAACGCCGATTATAACGAAACTAAAACCAAATTGTAAAGCACATTTCAGTGATAGGTTAGAAAAATAAGCAAGGTCAAAAATTAAATTTTTAAATATATTTCCAGTAGAATTCTTATATCTGGCGTACAAAGTACGCCAGCGCGTGTAGTTAAAGGTTAACAGATATTCAGAGATTTTATTATTTGCGATCTTCTCTTGAACAGGGTCCTCAACAAATAATAAAATCTATAGAGGTTTCGTCAATAAATTATAAAATAGCCTGGCAAATGTTAACAGAGCGTTATGAGAATAAAAAAACTTATTATTCACAACCACTTGAAAGCAATTTTTGATCATCCTGGTATTAATAACGAGTCTCATCTTGAACTAAGAGATTTATTTGATAATGTCACTAAACATTTACGGTCATTAAATAGTTTAGGCTTAGACACACAAAGTTGTGATAGCATAATAATATTTATAATGTGTTCTAAATTTGATGCTACCACCAGAAGGGAATGGGAATGTTTCAAACATAAAAATGACTTACCCAGTATGACAGATTTAAATTTATTTTTTAAGGAAAAATGTTAAATGTTAGAGAATCTTCAAATATCTTTTGGTTCAAAGGTTCGCAATGTAAATTCTCGAAGTTTTGCTTCTATTGAACGTCAGTCTAGTGTCAAATGTTACTTTTGTCAAAAAGATCATCCGATTTATAAGTGCGATGCATTTTTAAAATTAAATGTAAATGACAGAATCTCGGCTGCTAAAAGATTAAATTTGTGTTTAAACTGTTTAAGGAACTCACATCCTACATGGAAATTCAAGTTACAAAAGTGTATAAAATGTCCAAAATTGCATAATTCATTATTGAATTTAAATAATGCCAACGCTAATGTTTCTAGAAATATGGCTACTACTGATTCAATCGATACGAATCAACATCGAATAGGATTGAATCCAAATATCGATATAATCGACAACTGTATTGAACGCTCATAGACAGCGATCAACGTCAGCTAAGTTCTTCTCTTCATGTTTCCAAAGACGTTGCCTGTGAAATTTCTGAGGTTTTATTATCGACGGTCTTAGTTCGCATTGTAAATGGAAATAAATCGATTGTTTGTCGTGGATTATTGGACAGCGGTTCTCAGAGTAATTTTATTAGTGAGAAAATTTGTAAATTATTAGATTTAAAATGTCAAAAGGTGGAATATTTGGTCAAGGGTGTTGGAGAGGTGCTAGCAAAAATGAATAAAGAAGCGATTGTCAAGATAAGTTCTTGCCAAGGAGATGTTATTATGGATACTCATTGTTTGGTTATTCCCAATATTACGGGAAAGTTACGATTAGGTCTTTTAATAAAAATTATTTAAAAATTCCCTTAGGTTTAGAGTGGCAGATCCAGACTTTCATGTATCTAATAAAATTGCGGTAGCGGGTAGCACTCTTCTACGACCCCGGTAGAAGACAGGCTGCTACAAGGAATGGCGTCCTTGCCTTACGCTAGCTACTGACTTTCTCCTCTATCCAAAGCCCCAGGAGATGTCAGGTCCTTAACCTCTCCTCCCATACACCCCAATTTTCACGACCTATATATCCTACTCCTATTCACCGAATGATTGACGGTATAAGCAATCCCCACTTTCTGACCAACCGCTTTGGGCGGATGAGTTGGAAAATGGTAGGGCACCCTTTTGTCCTGGGGTTGAGAAATCGGCCTCGAAGGCGGAGGAATCAAAAGCATGGTCAACGGCATAAGGATGTAGAAGGCAAGGGGAAACCACTACATTAAAGATCCCTATGGATATCCCTAGTACAATCATCATGGTCTTAGTAACCAACAACGGCGTTACCGATCATGGCCCTCGGAAGCCAAGATCCGGCAGGGGAGGAAAAGACAATGCCTCTCAGGTCGTTAATAAGCAAAATCCTTGTCAGAAGAACGGAGGCGAAAGAATAAGACTGTCAAACACTAGAATTGGAACCTGGAATGTTCAGAGTATGTTTCAGCCTGGTAAGATTCACAATATTATTCAAGAAATGAACAGGTTGAATATTGATGTACTGGGTATCAGTGAAGCCATGTGGCCCAACTCAGGTTGTTTCTCAACAAATGAAGCCACAATATATTATTCCGGTAGCGAGGACAATCAACATCGACACGGCGTGGCAGTCATAGTTAATAAAAAATCTAATAGAGCAGTAGAAGGCTTTTTCCCTATCTCAGAAAGAGTAATGGCATTAAAGTTAGTGACATCTCACGCCAGATTGAACTTGATACAAGTGTATGCTCCTACGGCGAATGCCTACGAAGAAGAGGTTGAGTTGTTTTATCGGGATATCGAAGAGGCACTGAAAATAACGAAAACTAGAGAAATCACGATAGTCCTAGGTGATCTCAACGCAAAGATTGGAAGGGGGCAAAGCGGAAGGTGTGTGGGAAATTATGGTCTGGGAAATCGTAACGAGAGAGGAGATCGTCTAATACAATTTTGCCAAGAGCAGAATTTGATTATTACAAACACATTTTTCAAGCTACCAAACAGACGACTCTATACATGGCCATCGCCCGCAGATACATCGGAGAAAGTAGTTAGGAACCAGATAGACTACATTATGATAAATGAAAGATACCGTAATGCTGTTAAAGCTGTGAAAGCATATCCCAGAGCAGACGTGGCATCAGACCATAACCCACTTATCGCCAGGATTACATTCACACTTAAAAACATTAAAAGACATCAAAGAACTCCTACAATAGACACAAGTAAGCTTAAACAACAAGATATAAAAGAATGCGTCCAACATGAACTGCATATGAACTGTAGCAAACTGAACATAGACACCAATGATATTGACGAGCACTGGGATCGACTAAAACATTGCCTACTAGAACCGTGCAAAGAAATACTGAAGAGTCTAAGTTTTCACTCTAATGGCATATAAAGCAACATAATGCTACTCTACATCCCACCAGAATGAAAACAATGGGAACCTTCTCTGGTTACACCTCCGAGGCTTCTACAATTTGCAAGCCATACGGATGCCGAGACTAAGGAAGATGAGGGAATTTTACAATATATAATTCACGTCCCATCTGCTCAGCGCGGTAAAGTTCCAACTAGAATAGTTCCCTTTGTACTCCAAACAGAGTAAAGTAAATCAAAAATGAATAACCATTTTCAATGTCGTTGCAACACGAAACTACAGCCGCGCGATATTCTAGTCCAATCAGAGAGTGCCGCAAGCACCTCTGCCGGTTTCGAAACTTATTAGTCTCTCATCAGGAGGCACATATGCTGCTCTCCCCGATCCAACCAAAACAAACCCCGGAAACCCCAAATCGGGGAGAGCAGCATATGTGCCTCCTGATGAGAGACTAATAAGTTTCGAAACCGGTAGAGGTGCTTGCGGCACTCTCTGATTGGACTAGAATATCGCGCGGCTGTAGTTTCGTGTTGCAACGACATTGAAAATGGTTATTCATTTTTGATTTACTTTACTGTTTGGAGTACAAAGGGAACTATTCTCGTTGGAACTTTACCGCGCTGAGCAGATGGGACGTGAATTATATATTGTAAAATTCCCTCATCTTCCTTAGTCTCGGCATCCGTATGGCTTGCAAATTGTAGAAGCCTCGGAGGTGTAACCAGAGAAGGTTCCCATTGTTTTCATTCTGGTGGGATGTATTTATTTATTTATTTTATGGGCAAGCCCAATTCTACAAAAATACATAGTGTACAGAAAAAAAACAATAACATAATTTAATATAAAAAACAGACATACAGAAATATAAATTTCTTTTAAAACGACTGATGGAGTTGTCGAACAGTTGTAAATTGTAAAGGGAGTTTGCTAAATTCAAGACTCTGGGTACGAACGAAAAAAGTGAATAATTAAACCTGTGGGATGGTACATAAAATGTTCGCACTTGTCTAGTGGTGCGAGGTGGTACAAACAGTGCGATCTTATTAAGTAGTTGAGAACAACTGCATATACCATTTAAGATCTTGAATAATAGCAAAATGTCCCTTTGTTTTCTCCTGCTTGCAAGAGAAGGGACCTGCAGTTGATGCTTCCATACAGCGTAATCTTGATAGGTATGAAGCTTAAAAGCAATGTAACGGAAGAAACTATTTTGGACTTGTTCAAGTTTCCTAATGTAGACCATGTAGTGTGGGGACCACACTGAAGAACAATACTCGAGGTGAGACCTGACCAAAGAGAAGTAAAGAACTCTAATACTGGATATGTTTGTAAAATCACGAGTTGTTCTTTTTACAAAACCCAGCATTTTCATAGATGTTTGAATGACATTGATGATGTGAGTATTGAAACAAAGAGAGTTTTCCAGTGTAATCCCCAAGTCCTTGATTTTATTAACAGTGTTGAGCAATTTGCCATCAATGTAATAGTTTGATAATATTGGGTGGTGAGTACGGTCAAAGTTAATTACATGACATTTGATTGAATTAAGGTTCATACCGTTAAGTGAACACCATGCAGAGAGGTTATTCAGTTCTGATTGCAATATGGCAGCATCATAATGATTTTTTATAACTTTAAAGCACTTCAAGTCATCAGCAAATAGCAAGGCGTTACAATCGTGAAAACAGTTGGTAATATCATTAATAAATATATTAAAGAGTAATGGACCCAAATGGGACCCCTGTGGTACACCTGACTTAACTGGAAAGGTTTGTGAGTAAAAGTGGTTTACTCGAACTTGTTGAAATCTTTCGGTTAAATAACTCTGTATCCACTGCAACAAAGGTCCACTTATGCCATAGGAGCTAAGCTTTTGAATCAGGAGTTCATGATTTACTCTGTCAAAGGCCTTGGAAAAGTCAGTATAAATTGAATCAACTTGAAGTCCCTCCTCCAAGGCTTCAGACAGAAAATCAACATAGGTCAACAAACTCAGTTCAGCAGACTTACCTGTAGTAAAACCAAATTGCTGAGAGTTTAGGATCCCGGAGCTATCGAAGGTGAGGAAATCAGTTATAATACTTTCAAAAACCTTTGGTATAACACTAAGAATAGATATAGGGCGGTAATTACTGATATTAGATTAATTACCAGATTTATATATTGGTGTGACATAAGAAAGTTTCCAAAAGTCTGGAAACTGACCTACATCCAAAGATTTATTAAATATATGAAACAAAGGTCGCGATAGTACAAAACTGAATTCCTTAAGAAAATTAGGTGGTATACCATCAGGCCCAGGACCCTTGTTGACTCTTAATGATGAAAGCTTTTACAATTTGTTCTCAGATGACAAAAATCAGCATAGCTTTCAGGAGTCTTTAAGGTTTTATAAATTTTATGAGCTTTTATTTTTTCCTTTAACAATTGCTTAAGCTCAGAAGAATACCAACAAGGAAATTTCTGAGTACTAAAATATTTAACTGGAGTGAAATGTTCAATGAGAGAGTAAATAATGTCATAAAACATAGCGATCATGTCGGAAAGATCTCTACCACGAAACAGGTTATCCCATTCTATATATTCTAGACATTGGTGAATTGCTGGAAAGTTTGCATTACGGAAATCATAATAATATTCGTTACCAGAAATTGACCTATCAAAAACATTAAGCTGCAATGATGTTAACAGAGGAGGATGATGAGAGTCAGGTGAAACCAGAGCATCGTCAGCTTCAGAAATGACAAGCTCTTCTGGGGCCAGGATAAGATCCAGAATAACACCCCTGCTATTAAATATAAAATTACATTGAAAAAGATTATGATAAGCACACATATTTGAAACAACCTCAATGGCATCAACTACAGCTAGAGGTGATGAAGTTTGTGAGGTTGCAGAAGAGCAATAATCTTCAACTCTCCACCTAGCTGAGGGGAGATTATAGTCACCAAATAAGTGAAATTTCAGGGATGAAAACTGTTCACTTAGAAGCATCAGTTGGTCAGCATGAACTTGATAGGTGTAGGCTGGAGATTGAGGTGGAATGTATAGAGCTCCCAGAATAAGTTTGCCGTGGAACCGTACAAACAGCTGTTCAATAGAAGGATCAGATTGGATTCGTAATGATGAATATTTCTTTAAAATAGCTATTAATACTCCACCCCCTCTAAGAGATGAACTAGAGGAAGGTGTACGATCCTGTCTATAGATATTGTAATTGACAAGACCAATTTCAGCATCAGCAATGTCACTATTGAGCCAAGTTTCTGTTAGAATGATAATATCATAGGTACAATTAAAAACACTGAGGCTTAATTCAGTAAGTTTTGTTCTGAGACCCCGGACATTTTGGTAAGAGACTGTAAACTTGCCCAAGTCAGTAGAGTTTAAAGGTTTTTTTGAATGATTTTAGGTATGTTATTGAAATACTTAATCGTGAGATTAACCTCTCCAGCATTTTGTCTCTCTGAAAGCTCGGACCTAAGACTATCTAAAAGCTTTCTTTGGTTAGGGGTTTGATCTAAAATAAAATATATCTTTTTTTCACGACTAACTGTTTGTTTTTAATAACATGAAGAGCATCACTTGCTGAAGAAAAAATTACTTTAACGGGACGATGTCCATTCTTGTTCACATTTCCAAAGCGTAAGATTTTGACTTCATTTGTGTTGATGGAGGCATGGGCCTTTGATAAAATAGATTTTACTTGAGAAGCATCTTCAGAAGTGTTACTTAATTCAGGAAGATTAAAAATGAGGATGTTTTTAGATCTTTTTTTCCCGTTCATGAAGCTCGTTTACCACATCATCAACAGAAAATGAATTAGCACCTTTTTCAGCCTTAAGTTTTAACATGTCCTGTTTCAAAGCACTAAGTTCATTTTTAAAATTGTCAATTTCCCTAATAAGTTTGGGTACACTTTTAAAAGATAAACGACAATCAGCACAAAAATACATTAAGGTTCTTTTTTGGATAACAACAGCGCGTAGTTCAGAGGCGCATAAACCAGTACAGTGTTCAGACTGGTGCACAGCAACATGGCAGCTATCACATACGACACACTTGTCAAGAAGATCATCATTACAACTGGAACATTTGCTAACCATTTTAAAGTTGAATTGGAGATATTAAGTTCACTAATGAAGCAAAATCAAATTAACACCTGGCCTATAATGAGTAAAGGTTCTACTTGCTTAAATTAAATCCATATAAAAGCCAAACTCATTAACTGGCCTATCTTCAAATTACCTTATCAGAACTAGTTTTTTATAGAATTAAAATTTTTAGTATTTTATTTTTAGCAGTATATTGCAAATTACACAAATACCTCAAAAATAGGACAAAAACGGATACAGCCACTGTATAACTCACAACTTTGTCCACAAAATGACATTATTTTCAAAATAAAAGACTCACTTTAAACTATGAAATTCAAAGAATTTTTAGGAGCAGATGTTTTGTGTCTGTTGTTGACAATTAGTTTTTTGTTGGAATCGAATGTAGAGTAGCATTATGTTGCTTTATATGCCATTAGAGTGAAAACTTAGACTTTTGATAGCAGTTGCCGCTAGGGCATCTATGCCATTTCGTTCGTTGCGATCCGTGACTGCACGCCGGGGTTTGTTTTGGTTGGATCGGGGAGAGCAGCATATGTGTCTCCTGATGAGAGACTAATAAGTTTCGAAACCGGTAGAGGTGCTTGCGGCACTCTCTGATTGGACTAGAATATCGCGGGGCTGTAGTTTCGTCTTGCAACGACATTGAAAATGGTTATTCATTTTTTATTTACTTTACTCTGTTTGGAGTACAAAGGGAACTATTCTCGTTGGAGGTGTAACCAGAGAAGGTTCCCATTGTTTTCATTCTGGTGGGATGTAGAGTAGCATTATGTTGCTTTATATGCCATTAGAGTGAAAACTTAGACTTTTTATAGCAGTTGTCGCTAGGGCATCTATCTAGGGCATCTATGCCATTTCGTTCGTTGCGATCCGTGACTGCACGCCGGGGTTTGTTTTGGTTGGATCGGGGAGAGCAGCATATGTGCCTTCTGATGAGAGACTAATAAGTTTCGAAACCGGTAGAGGTGCTTGCGGCCCTTTCTGATTGGACTAGAATATCGCGCGGCTGTAGTTTCGTGTTGCAACGACATTGAAAATGGTTATTCATTTTTGAAGTACTGAAGACTTCTACAAAAAGAAATAAAGAATTGATGAACGACGAGATACTCAATATGATGGAACAACGGAGACAACATAAGAACAAAGATACCTTCAAAAAAGATACGATCTATTTAATCTACACAAGAAAGTAAAAAAAATGGCAGGGCTAAGAAAACAAAATCTCGGTGGTTGCGCAACCTGAGAGAATGGTACGGATGTACATCAAACGAACTTTTCAGAGCAGCCGTCTCTAAGGTCCGAATAGCTATGATGATTGCCGACCTCCGTCGCGGAGATGACACTTGAAGAAGAATGAAATAGATTTATTGCTAGGTTCGAGTATATTTTGGTCTGTTTTGTTAGGAGGTAAAAAATCTTTAGGTACAAATATGCCGATTTTGCAAAATCCAAAATTTGGTTGGATAATTGCTGGGAATTTATACCTTAATTCCCTAGAACCTAAAAATTCTCATACATTTTTTAATGTTAATTCTTATAATGAATCAATATGTAATCAATTAGTAAAGTTCTGGGAGGTTGAAGAATTGGTTTCGTCAAGGAAAATATTGTCCAAGGAAGAAATATTTTGCGAACATTATTATAAGGAAACGGTTAGAAAGAATTCTTCAGGAAGGTATGTAATTAAAATCCCATTTAAAGATACAATAAATTAGGGGATTCTAAAACTATGGCGTTGCATGGATTTGACTTATTGGAAAAACGTTTAAACAAAAATAAAGATTTGAAGAGTATGTATGTTACTTTTATGAATGAGTATATGGAATTGGGACATATGTCGGAGACGGATTTTAACAATGATAACGGATATTTTTTACCGCATCATGCTGTGGTAAAACATTCTAGTTTAACGACTAAATGTCGTGTAGTCTTTGATGGTTCTGCAAAATCAAGTTCAGGTCTGTCTATAAATGATGTGCAATATATATGTAGGTCCATCTCTTCAACAAGAAATATTTTCAATTCTAAGGTTTGGTCTACACAAGTATGTTATAAGCGGTGATATATCAAAAATGTATCGTCAAGTTTTAGTGGACGAAGATGATTGTCAATTTCAAAAAATAATTTGGCGTGCAGACTCAAATGAAGAACTCAAATGTTATTAGTTAAATACTGTTACATACGGTACCGCATCTGCTCCGTATATGGCTGTTAGGAGTTTGTTACAAGTTGCTGAAGATAATAAGCGTGATTAGCATCAAAAATAATTAAGCGCGACTTCTATATGGATGACTTGCTCAGTTCCTCAGATACTAAAGAGGAAATAATAAAGATACAGAAAGATGTTTCGAAAGTTTTAGCTGATTCAGGGTTTGAATTACGAAAATGGCTTTGTAATGAACCAAATATAGTTAAAGATTTTAACATTAATAATGATTTAGATGTTGCTGTACTTCCATTAGGTGAGCAAAATAAAATGTTAGGGATCTATTGGGATCCACAGAATGATTTTATTGGATATAAAATAAATATTGATTTTGCTATTGAACCACGTCAATGGAATATACGCTGTATTCTGTCGGTAATTTGTCAGATATACGATCCATTATTACTAGTCCAGAAAGCCACTGCGCATCCGCTAGGAA
Source organism: Diabrotica virgifera virgifera (assembly GCF_917563875.1). Classification (NCBI taxonomy): domain Eukaryota; kingdom Metazoa; phylum Arthropoda; class Insecta; order Coleoptera; family Chrysomelidae; genus Diabrotica; species Diabrotica virgifera. The sequence continues at coordinate 159,398,036 of NC_065445.1, forward strand.
AAATATTCTAATTCGGATTTTTTGCACATTATTGCTCAAAAAGGACCCTTTTTAACAAATTTGCATGTTGCCAGGACCAAAAGTTGGACAAAAATTTTTTAAACGTTTTTTTTTTTGTTTTTTTCCTAAAATTATTTTTTTTGCATGGGACAAATTTTTTTTGGGTTTTCTGAATCATTCCAAACAGAAAAGGTCTTTAGTGACTTTTCTCTAAAGTTGATAGTTTTTGACATATAAGCGATTAAAAATTGAAAAATTGCGAAATCGGCCATTTTTAACCCTCAAAAACTATGTGAAAAACTGAAAATTTGAATGTTGCCAAGGTAGGTAGATATTGTTTAAACATCGATTGATGAAATCCCGAAGAGATTTTTGCAATACAATATCAAAAACCCCTTTGTTTTTTAATTGCCAATCAAGCGTGCGCGACACTATTTTCCACCGTTGCATGTGTATACAGTATGGTGCAAATGAAAGGAATAAATTCGTTATTTCGTAAACCGGTGACTTTAAGGAAAAATCCCAGGACAGGTCGGTTTTTATTTTTAAGTTATGATATTGTGGCATATATAGTATACTAGTGACGTCATCCATCTGGGCGTGATGACGTAATCGATGATTTTTTTAAAAAAGAATACGGGTCGGTGCTGGCTCATTTGAAAGGTTCTTCAATTCTCTATTCAGTAATATAAACATGTAAATAATTATTTATACAGGGTGTCCAAAAATTTTTTATTAATTTAAATCATTTGGCAAATTGACAAAAAAATTAAATTATTGGACACCCTGTATAAATAATTATGTAAATGTTTATATTACTGAATAGAGAATTGAAGAACCTTTCAAATGAGCTAGCACACGACCCCTATTCTCATTTAAAAAAATCATCGATTACGTCATCACGCCCAGATGGATGACGTCACACTAGTATACCATATATGTCACAATATAATAACTTAAAAATAAAAATCGACCTGTTTCGGGATTTTTCCTTAAAGTCGCCGGTTTACGAAATAACGAATTTATTCCTTTCATTTGCAACATACTGCATACACATGCAACGGTGGAAAATAGTGTCGCGCACGCTTGATTAGCAATTAAAAAACAAAGGAGTTTTGAATATTGTATTGCAAAAAACTTTTCGGGATTTCATCAATCGATGTTTAAAGAATATCTACCTACCTTGGCAACATTCACATTTTCAGTTTTTCACATAGTTTTTGAGGGGTAAAAATGGCCGATTTCGCAATTTTTCAATTTTTAATCGCTTGTATGTCAAAAACTATCAACTTCAGAGAAAAGTCACTAAAGACCTTTTCTGTTTGGAATGATCCAAAAAACCTAAAAAAAATTTGTTTCATGCAAAAAAAATAATTTTAGGAAAAAAACAAAAAAAAAACGTTTAAAAAATTTTTGACCAACTTTTGGTCCTGGCAACATGCAAATTTGTCATTTTTGAGTAAGATTGTGCAAAAAATCCGAATTAGAATATTTTTCCTAGCGGATGCGCAGTGCCTTTCTGGACTATTAGGTCCTATTGTAATAAATGCAAAGTTAATTATGCAAGATTTGTGGAAAAGAAAATTTGAATGGGATCAAGAGTTACCGCAAGACCTTTTTAAAATTTGGTTAGAATTTTATAGTAATTTAAATTCTTTGAATGAATTAAAAATACCACGTCATGCTAGTATATCAGATTATATTAATATTGAATTACATGGTTTCAGTGACGCATTTACACGGGCTTATGGTTGCTGTATCTATATAAGATGTTTAATGTCGTCAGGAACTTCATATTGTGACACTATTTAGTCCGCTCACGAATTGGCCTATTTCTTCCCGAAGCTTCTCGGCGTTACGAGCCTCGACCATGGAATTCGAGACGACCGCTGCCGAAGTATATATAGAACCGAGATTCGAGCACAGGCCAGTCATTCATTCATCGAAGCGCGTCGCGTAAGTTAATGTATTCGAATCGAAGATATGAAATGTATTTATTAGTTATCGGAATTATTATGTTTAGTTAATTAAATCATAAATTTGAGTTTGTAAATAAATTAGATGTGTTAGTTGGTGTTATTTGTAATTATTAAAATAAATAAGTGATGTAAATAAAATAATATAAGTAAGTCTTCCTTTATTTAAATTAAACTTAGTGCCTAAAGATATAAATAAATAAAATAGTAGAGTCAATCGCGTAACAAAATGGTGTCAGAAGTGGGATACTTGAAATAAATAAATTCAACGTAAATTTTCGGTTTAAATAGAGTGTGGAACCTTTAAAAATAAATAAAATATAAATCGTACTAAATAAAGTGTGTGATCATGTCTACCTTGTGTAAGCTAAAAATTGCAGACCTGAGACTTGAATTGGAAGAAAGGGATCTGAGTTCTACTGGGAAAAAGGCTGATCTGGTCGAACGTCTAAAGAACGCTCTTCAGGAAGAGGGTAAAGATCCAGAAACCTATTTGTTTGAAGACAAGCATGCTGCTGTGATCTCGTCGATTTCGAAGGTTTCGACAGACATTGCATCGTTAGAGAACAAAGTATCGACAGACATTACATCGCTAGAGAACAAAGTTTCGACAGACATTACATCGTTAGAGAGCAAAGTTTCTAGTGAAATCTCCCAAGTTTCCTCGGATGTTTTGAAAGTTTCGACAGACATTACGTCGTTAGAGAGCAAAGTTTCTAGTGAAATCTCCCAAGTTTCCTCGGATGTTTTGAAAGTCTCGACAGACATTACATCGTTAGAACATAGAGTTTCTAGTGATATTTTGAAAGTTTCGGGTGATATTTCATCCCTTGAAAGCAAGATGACTGACAAGATCTCTAAAGTCACTTCGGATTTTGACGACAAGATATCGTCCATAAAATCTACTTTTGAAGAAAAGATCAAGGAAATAGAAAAGAAAATGGAGGAAACGGAAAAAGTAGACAAAGGGATGGAACCCATCTTAACAGACATCAAAGATGATGAAACCAAATACAAACTGGAGCCACGGTCGATAGTTGAAGGGAGTGTAGGTCATGCCCGTGTTAAGGTGCCAAATTTCGACGGAAAGTCATCATGGAACAACTACATGAAACAGTTCGAATCGGCGGCCAGAGCGAACGGATGGTCCGAAAAAGAAAAAGCTGTAAACCTCACTATTGCTCTTCGAGGCGACGCTTTGGATGTCCTCCAGACCATAGCCGTAGAGGAGACAGATGACTTCGAGCAGCTTAAAAAAGAGACTGAATATGCGTACGGGCACGAACATTTAGAGCATGTCTATCAGTCGCAGTTTAAAAATCGAAGACAAAAGAAAGATGAAGCTCTTCAAGAATACGAGGTCGATATTGCCAGGTTGGTACGATATGCATATCCAACAGCTCCCGAAGACATGATGGAAAAGTTGGCTGTTCAAACATTTATTGATGGCCTTCGTGATCATGAAATGCAAAGAACACTGCGATTAGCTCGTCACAAGACGCTGGTCGATGTCTTGTCTGCCGCCCTCGAATACGAATCAGCTACCCAGGCCTCTGGTGGGTACAGTAAAGTGAGGACTGTGAAAGAGGAACAGGATGAGGACAAACTTGACCAGCTGGTAAATATGGTGAAAGGCTTTACATCGAAGAAAACGAAGACCATGAATTGCTGCAATTGTGGTGAAAATGGGCACGCACGGAGTTTAAGGAAGAACGCAAATCAAGAAACTCGCCAGCAGGAAATAAGAGAACGCACAGACCCTAGGAGGGCAGCCTCGACTCAGAACTCCTCTAAAGACCATCTAATACTAATAGCTTCTTTGAAATGTCGTGAGGATAGTGTATATGTAGATGGAGAAATAAATGGTAAAAAGTATACATTGTTGGTGGATACCGGAGCGACCAGGACCATTATACGACCGTCAGTTATAAACAGCCGTAAGAAACTCTTACCAATGAGGTTGCGACTGCGGACTGCCACAGGTGAAAATGCCAACACCCACGGAGAAATCCAGATACAATTAGGGATTGGAGCAGAAAAGTTCGTCCATACTGTCATAGTTGCAGACATCGAAGATGTTATATTAGGAATGGACGTAATGAATTTGCATGGATTTCAATTGGATTTTAAGAACAGGGTAATCAAAGTGGGCAACGAGGAGGTATTTCTTCATCCACATGATGACAGCACTGTGCTAGCAGCCATTAAAGAAGATACAGTTGTGCCTGCGAGGAGTGAAACGATCATCGTAGCGCGGCTACAGGGAATTGTAGAAGAAGGAACACCTGTTATGATGGAGCCATGGAACCACGACGAGGAGGTTGGCCGAGGAATCATAATTGGAAAGGAATTGGTTACTTCTGCTAAAGAAATTCCCGTGAGATTGATTAATGTCAATGACTACCCGGTGACCATCAAGAAGGAGACAAAAGTAGGAACTTGTATACCCGTGACGTCCATAATCCGTCAGAAAACAACATCAGATAATTCCAACGACAAGTTCGACCAAATGGTTGCAGTTGCAGGCCAATCTCTAAATCAAGTGGAGAAAAGAAAATTAAGGGAATTTCTTCGGCAATATCGTGACATATTCGTACCGAAAGGAGGAAAGACAGGAAGAACGACAGTTGTCAAACATAAAATTGACACTGGTACCGCTAGGCCAATTCGTCGAACAGCTCGACGATTACCACAGGCGAAGAGAGAGGAAGCTGAAAGGATTGTTCAAGAAATGAGGAAAGACGGGGTGATAGAACCTTCTACGAGCCCATGGGTCTCTCCGGTGGTCCTGGTCAAGAAGAAAGATGGAACTACGAGGTTCTGTGTGGACTACCGTTTGTTGAACAATGTTACCAAGAAAGATAGTTATCCTCTGCCTCGGATCGACGACACGTTGGACACATTGGCTGGAAGTAAATTGTTTTCTACGTTGGACTTGAAGTCTGGATATTGGCAGGTAAAAATGGATCCAGTGGACAAAGAGAAGACGGCCTTTACGACAGGATCTGGATTATGGGAATTCAACGTTATGCCGTTTGGACTCTGTAACGCTCCTGCGACATTTGAGAGGCTTATGGAAAATGTGTTGAGAGGGTTATCTTGGAAAACGTGCCTGGTGTATTTAGACGACATAATCGTTTTGGGAGAGACGTTTGAAGACCACCTGAAGAATTTATAAGACGTTTTTAATCGACTTAAAGCTGCCCAGTTAATGTTAAATCCCAAGAAATGCCAGTTATTTCAAAGTAAAGTCAATTATTTAGGTCATATAGTCAGCAAAGGAGTGGCCGTGGATAAAGGAAAAATCGATTCCATTAAGGAATGGCCTGAACTAACTGATAAACATCAAGTGAGAAGTTTTCTGGGACTATGTACATACTACCGGAGATTCATTAAGAAGTTTGCAGATATTGCTAAGCCATTAACGCGACTTACAGAGGAAGCAAGGGATTATTGCTGGGATGGAGACTGCCAAACGGCCTTTGAAACTTTGAAGAGGCATTTAATTACAGCGCCAATATTAGGGTATCCACTGCCAGAAGAAGAGTTCATCTTAGATACGGATGCAAGTAATGTGGGAATTGGAGGAGTGCTGTCGCAGATCCAAGGAGGACAGGAACGAGTCCTTGGATATTTTAGTAAAGTGCTTTCAAAACCTGAACGAAATGATTGCGTCACGAGAAGAGAACTTCTAGCAGTAGTAAAATCAGTGGAACACTTCTATCAATACCTCTACGGAAGGAAGTTTCTAATCCGAACCGACCATGCCGCCCTTAAATGGTTAATGCAGTTTAAGAATCCAGAGGGTCAGATAGCCAGATGGATTGAACGACTTCAAGAATATGATTTCAAGATCGAGCATCGGGCCGGAGTTAGCCACAGAAACGCTGATTCTCTATCTAGAAGACCGTGTCCAGCAGAATGTTCCCACTGTAACAAAACAGAGTCGAAGGAAGCAGCAGTACTAAGAACAACAGTGGTCAACGACGAGTGGACGCCTACCAAGATCAAGGAAGAACAAGAAAAAGATCCAGTTTTACAGAAGATTCGAAAATGGAAAGAAGAAAATCGTCGACCATCTTGGCAAGAAATATAAAGCCTAAGCTCAGTAGTTATTGGGCCCAGTGGGACTCATTTATCTTGGAAGACAGCTTGCTTAAACGAGTAATAGAAAATGATGATGGTTCAGTGAGGAGAAAACAGTTGGTGATTCCAAAAAGCAGAGTAGCCGAAGTACTTCGTCAGTTACACGACAGTCCATCAGGAGGGCATTTTGGTGTAAAGAAGACCCTTCAGAGAATTCGGGAACGATTTTATTGGATGAATAGTTCCGACGATGTGAAGGACTGGTGTAAGAAATGTACTACCTGCGCTACAAGTAACGGACCCTACCGGAAAAGGAAGGCTCCTATGAGACAGTACAATGTTGGAAGTCCGTTTGAAAGAATAGCTTTGGATATTGCCGGGCCATTTCCAGAAAGTGACAATGGATGCAAATACATGTTGGTGGCAATGGATTACTTCACGAAATGGGTTGAGATCTACGCAATTCCAGACCAGAAGGCCGCCACTATTGCAGATGTGTTAATCAAAGACTGCATCAGCCGATTCGGATTGCCTCTGGAGATCCATAGTGACCAAGGAAGGAACTTTGAGAGCGATCTATTTCAAGGAATCTGTGATAAACTAGGCATGAAGAAGACAAGAACCACGGCCTATCACCCGCAATCGGATGGAATGGTGGAGCGTATGAATAGGACAGTCGGCAAGTATTTGACAAAGATGGTGTCCAATCATCAACGAGACTGGGACCAGTACCTTCCGTTCTTCGCAATGGCCTATAGATCTGCTGTTAATGAATCAACTGGCCAAACACCAGCAAAAGTCCTATTTGGACGTGAAATGCGTCTACCCTGTGATCTAGAGTTTGGATGTCGACCTGGAGATGTTGCTGGTGAGGATTACGTGAATGAATTAAGAAGAAGAATGGACGATATACATGAGTTGGTCCGTTCTAATCTTCAGATCGCTAGCGACCGAATGAAGAAACGATACGATACCCAAGCCGAGAAGGGATGTTTCAGGGAGAACGACAAAGTCTGGCTTTATAATCCAAAGAAGCGAACAGGTTGTTCTCCCAAGTTGCAGCAGTTCTGGGAAGGTCTGTATCTCATTGTCAAGAAAATTAATGACGTTATCTACCGAATAAGCAAGATTCCTAGGGGAAAGTCGATGATAGTCCACCATAACCGGTTGGCGCCGTACGAGGGAGACCACGACGTAGATGAAGAAGTGGAAGTAAACCAAGTTCGAGAAATACCTGACCTCACGTTCGAGGAGTTTATGGGGGCCTATGGAGGTACCGGTAAAGCGAGACATGGTGTTACCAATGAAGAAAAGCGAGATCTACTCGTACTTCCCGAAGACTATTCACTGGCCCATACCATCCCGGCCAGTATCAAAGACGCACGAGGGTTGGCATCCGCCTTTCGAAGTAAGTTTGGTCGAGTTGCAGAACTTCAATGCCAACTGCCAGCTCCTGCCAAAGCATTGAAACTCCAAGATGCATCACGTTACCTATTTCTGGTAACAAAAGACACTATCCATGACCAACCTACCTACCAAGATGTATGGGATCATCATCATCATCCAGCCTCAAAAGTCCACTGCTGAACATAGGCCTCCTCCCCTCGTTTCCAACCCCATCTATCCTGCGCCGCCCTCATCCAGTTTTTATTTACCTTTCTTAAGTCGTCAGTCCATCTTGTAGGCGGTCGACCGACGCTTCTCTTGTCTTCTCTTGGCCTCCATTCCAATAACCTCTTCGTCCATCGCCCATCTGTCATTCTGGCTACGTGTCCTGACCATCTCCACTTCAACCTGGCTATCCTCTCGATGACGTCAGTCACCTTTGTTCTTCTCCTGATTTCTTCGTTTCTGATTTTGTCTCGCAGAGTTATTCCTAACATTGACCGCTCCATTCTTCTCTGCGTGACTCTTAGTTTGGTAGCCGAGGCTTTAGTTAAGGTAAGTGTTTCTGATCCGTACGTCAAGACTGGGAGGACGCACTGATCGAATACCTTTCTCTTAAGACATGTGGGTAACTCACTTTTAAGTTTCTCTCAGTTTTCCAAATGCTGCCCACCCAAGACCGATTCTTCTCTTCAGCTCATGAGTCTGGTTATCCCTGCCAATCGTAATTTCATGTCCCAGGTATTTATATCTATCTACAAGTTCTACTTCCTTCCCACCAATACTGATGTTCTGGTTGGGTACCAAATTTGTCATTATTTTTGTTTTCGAGATGTTTATATTTAAACCTACATTTTCTGTAGCTACAACGAGTTCTTGTACCATCTCTCTGGCCATACCTAGATCCTCAGCTACTATGACTATATCATCGGCGAAACGTAAGTTGTTTAGGTATTCTCCATCTATTTTTATTCCCTTTGTCATCCAATCCAAACTCTTGAAAGCATGTTCTAAGACCGTATTAAAAAGTTTAGGTGACATTGGGTCTCCTTGTCTAACCCCCCGTTCTATTTTTATGCGATTACTGTTAGTATGTAATTTGACAGTGGTTGTTGCCTGTAAGTATATTTTGTGTAATAATTTTGTATACCTATAATCTAGCCTGCATTCTTTAAGCGCCTGTAATATTTTGCTAAGTTCAACTGTGTCAAAGGCTTTATGAAAATCGATAAAAAGTAGAACTAGGGGTTTATTGTATTCCACTACTTTCTCTATCAGGGTTTTTATACTTTGTAGATGGTCATTTGTTCCGTAATTTTTTCGGAATCCTGCCTGTTCTCTTGGTTGATAAGTCTCTAACTTTCTATCCATTCTCTTAACTATTATTCGCGTAAATAACTTATATAAATGGCTGAGGAGGCTAATCGGTCTGTAATTCTCTAAATTGGCTTTGTCTCCTGCTTTGTGTAATAGAATCATAGTAGCGTTGTTCCAGTCTGTTGGAATATTGGCGTTGTGAAGGCAGATATTGAAAAGTTGTTTAATTTTTTCAAGTAGTATATTTCCTCCAATTTTTAGTGCTTCTGATACTATTCCATCTTCACCTGGGGTTCAACACCTGATGTATGGGATGCATTAATTCAATTGAGAGAGCACGTGTTGGAGTCCGACGTGCAAAAGTTAGCCATCCCAAAGTTAGAATGCAGCCAATTAGACTGGAGAATTATCCGAAATATGGTAGAAGAAATTTTCCAAGACACCGAGGTCCAGGTGTTAGTCTGTTGCAATCCGCATAGTTACTGGTGCGGAGAGAAGACCGTCCCCTGTCACTTTTATACAACTGGGAGTTGTAAAAGAGGGTCCAGTTGCAGATACCAGCGTCCAGTTCCAGTCCCGACAAGGTTCCAGGAGGAACCATCTTTTAAGGAGGGGGCAATGTGACACTATTTAGTCCGCTCACGAATTGGCCTATTTCTTCCCGAAGCTTCTCGGCGTTACGAGCCTCGACCATGGAATTAGAGACGACCGCTGCCGAAGTATATATAGAACCGAGATTCGAGCACAGGCCAGTCATTCATTCATCGAAGCGCGTCGCGTAAGTTAATGTATTCGAATCGAAGATATGAAATGTATTTATTAGTTATCGGAATTATTATGTTTAGTTAATTAAATCATAAATTTGAGTTTGTAAATAAATTAGATGTGTTAGTTGGTGTTATTTGTAATTATTAAAATAAATAAGTGATGTAAATAAAATAATATAAGTAAGTCTTCCTTTATTTAAATTAAACTTAATGCCTAAAGATATAAATAAATAAAATAGTAGAGTCAATCGCGTAACAATATGTAATTTGGTATGTGCAAAATCACGGGTTGCATCATTGAAATTGTTAAGTCTCCCTAGATTGGAACTTTGTGCGACAGTTTTACTAGCTAATTTAATAAAAAAGGTTTTGGATTTTATATGTATCCCAGTGAATGGTATTTATTGTTGGACTGACTCCACAATTTGTTTGTGTTGGATTAGGGGTGATCCAAGTAAATGGAAACAATTTGTTGCCAATCGAGTACAAAAGATAAAAAATTTGACTAATATTAATTAATTCTTGGAATCATGTTCGGTCAGAACACAATCCAGCAGATTTATTGTCACGAGGAGTTTCGGTAGATAATTTAATGAATAATAATTTGTGGTGGTCTGGACCAGAATGGCTTCTTAAAGATAGTAAAAAATGGAATATTTTAAATCCTGAACAATGTCAAAATGTACCGGAGACAAAGGTTGTTTCTTGTGTTGCTGTTAATGACTTTTATTTGGTCAACTATTTGTCAGAGCATTTTTTTTCATTGAACAAATTGTTAAGGATTTTAGCATATATTTTACGATTTTGTAATAATTGTAAAGTTAATAATAAATCAAATAGAAATACGGGTGTACTAACACCAGAAGAGATTGAAGCAGCTCTAGCATTAGCAATAAATTCTGTTCAAAGAGAATGTTTTCCATTAGAATACAAGAGTCTAATGAATAATAAATAAATACCAAATAAAAGTAAAATCATTTCTTTCAATCCTTTTATTCATGAAAGGTTACTAAATGTTGGTGGACGTTTAAGAAATAGTAATATTCCGTTTGACAACAAACACCAAATTATTTTACCAAATAATCATGTTTTAACAAAAAGAATTTTATTAAATGAACATGAACGTTTGCTTCATTGTGGTGTTCAACAGTTAATTTTTTCATTGGGGCAAAAATACTGGCCTATTTCAGTTTGTAGCTGCTGTAAATATGTTATAAATAAATGTATAGCTTGCTTTAAAACTAAGCCAAAACCTCTAAACTATTTAATGGGTGATTTGCCCCAGAATCGGGTAAATAGTTTTTCAGTTTTTCAAAATGTAGGTACTGATTATGGTGGTCCTTTCCTTATCAAGGATCGCAAAACTAGAGGTGCTAAATTAACCAAAGCTTATATGTGTATTTTTATTTGCATGTGTACTAAGGCTGTACACATTGAGTTAGTGTCAGATCTTACCACTGATGCGTTTTTAGCGAGCTTCAAAAGATTTATAAGTAGAAGAGGAAGATCTTGTAATATTTATTCTGATACTGGTTCCCATTACATAGGTGCCAACAAGGAAATAAATACTGTTTGAGTTTTTAGAAAAATCATCTGACTCTATTTCTCAAAGTCTGTTACATGAAAAAATAAAATGGCATTTTATACCTGCAAATTCTCCAACGTTTGGGGGTTTATGGGAAGCGGGAATAAAAAGTATTAAGTCTCATCTAAAAAGAGTAATGGGTTGTCGATCTTTGACTTTTGAAGAATTTAGTACATTGTTGCATCAGGTGGAAGGTATATTGAATTCTAGGCCACTTTGTCTTATTTCCAGCGATCCTGATGATAGCACTGCCTTGACGCCAGCGCACTTTATCATTGGACGTACCTTAACTATGTTGCCAGAATGTGATATTACTCATGTTCCTGAGAACCGTCTCGGCAAATGGCAATCTATACAATTAATGGTTCAACAAATATGGTCAAGATGGCAACTAGAGTACTTGAACGAGCTACATATGCGTCAGAAATGGTGATCTAATTGCCACCAAATGTTAAAGCTAGGATCTCTGGTGCTGACCAAAGACGACAGGGCTCCTCCACTTCAATGGCCTCTTGGACGAGTGACAGAAATACATCTAGGTCCAGATGGAGTTACTAGAGTTGTGACTGTTAGAGTGCGTGGTAACGAAACAAAAAGAGCACTCAATCGTGTATGTGTTTTGCCAATAGACTGTTATTTGTGTTTTGTATGTTAATTTGTTAGTTCTGTAAGTTTTTGAAAGAACTGCTTCCTTTCAAGGGGGCCGGTATGTTTAGACATTTTATAGAATTTATTTTGTTGTATTTTTTAATGTAAGCTTTGATTCTATGATGGATGTTGCTATGGTTGCTTTGCATATGTATATGTCACATTTTGATAAAGCATATCTAGTTTAAAAACAGTCCTAGATTTTTTTACCATACACCATTTTAAAGTAAAGAAAATATGTTTTTTTATTGCACAATGTATACACTGTGTCCGTAAAGTATGGAACAAATTCTTTTTTAGCTAAACAGAGCATTTTAAGAAATAATCCTGAAACACGTCGATTTTTGATTTTAATTTACCGTATTTTAAAATAATATTCTAATAAACAGGGTGAATTACTTTCGAGTAATGACATCACCGTCATTTTTTTTAAATGGAACACCCCCATTGTGTCTCAATTTTCGGATTACTCTAGATGAGCTGATTCCAAAAATGTATCACATGTTGATTCAAATTGGTACAGGGTGGACAAAAATACAATAGCTTTGTGTGTGTTCATAAAGTAACGCGTTAGTTAAATTAACAATATTATCAAAAATACTTATTGTATTTTTGATATTTTAATTAATTTTTGATTTTAATTAATTTTTGATATTGTTTAATTTAATATTTTAATTTAATATCAAAAATTAATTAAAATTTAATATTATGAGCACACACAAAACTATTGTATTTTTGTCCACCCTGTACCAATTTGAATCAACATGTGATACATTTTTGGAATCAGCTCAGCTAGAGTAATCCGAAAATAGAGACAAAATGGGGGTGTTCCATTAAAAAAAAAATGACGGTGACGTCATTACTCGAAAGTAATTCACCCTGTATAAGTATTAGAATATTATTTTAAAATACGGTAAATTAAAATCAAAAATCGACGTGTTTCAGGATTATTTCTTAAAATGCTCTGTTTAGCTAAAAAAGAATTTGTTCCATACTTTACGGACACAGTGTATATCTAAATATACAATAAAAAAGTTATAATGAGAAATTTAAAAATAATCGTAAATAATATCACTTCAGTTTTATGATGAGGAAACTGGTACAGGAATATACAAAGAATGGGATGGAAATAAACCTAAAGAAAACTGAATACTTAACAATGGAGAATACAGAAATAAAAGAACTGCTGGAAATAGACGAAGGTAAACAAATTAGAGGAACAGATAAGTACAAGTATTTAGGTTTTATACAAGGTGTCCCGAAAAGATTGGTCATAAATTATACGACACATTCTAGGGTAAAAAATAGTTCGATTGAATCTAACTTACCTTAGTACAAATGCGCTCATAAAAAAAGTTACAGCTCTTTGAAGTTACAAAATGAAAATTGATTTTTTTCAATATATCGAAAACTATTAGAGATATTTTATTGAAAATGTACATGTGACATTCTTATGGCAGCAACATCTTAAAAAAAAATTAAAGTGAAATTTGTGCACCCCATAAAAATTTTATGGGGGTTTCGTTCCCTTAAACCCCCAGACTTTTGTGTACGTTCCAAATAATTCATTATTGTGGTACCATTAATTGAACACAACGGTTTTAAAAAAAATTTGCCTCGTAGTATTTTTTCGATAAGCCAGATTTTATCGAGATGCGCCTTCTTTTTTAATATGTTAACATAAAAATTTTATGGGGGTTTTGTTCCTTTAAACCCCATAAATGTTTGTGTACGTTCCAATTAAACTATTATTGCGGTACCATTAGTTAAACACAGTGTTTTTAAAACTTTTTTTGCCTCTTAGTCTTTTTTTGATGTCACCTTTTATCGAGATGTGGCTTCTTTTTCAAAATATACCTAAAAATATAAATTATAAATAATTTTTCAAATGATTAACAGGTTTCTATAATCGTACTTAACCATATACAAATATGTGGTGGATTCGACAAATATTCAAAATATCTCGATAAACACTGGCTTATCGAAAAAGTACTAGAGGCAAAAAAGTTTTAAAAACATTGTGTTTAACTAATGGTGCCACAATAATAATTTAATTGGAACCTACACAAAAGTTTGGGGGGGTTTAAGGGAACAAAACCCCCATAAAATTTTATGGGGTGCACAAATTTCACTTTAATTTTTTTAAGATGTTGCTGCCATAAGAATGCCACATGTCCATTTTCAATAAAAAATCTCTAAGAGTTTTCGATATATATGAAAACAAAAACGATTTTCATTTTGTAACTACAAAGGGCTGTAACTTTTTTTTGTGCACTATTGTATATAGGTATCAACCTATTTCTGACCCCAGAATCTGTGGTATAATTTATGACCAACCTTTTCGGGACACCCTGTATAATATCAAAAAAAGGAACAACTGAGGAAGATATAAAAAATAGACTAGAACAAACAAGAGACTGCATACGAAAATTGAACCCGATACTGTGGGATAAGAACATCAGCATAAAAACAAAAAGAAGAATATAAAATACCATGACAAGAAGTATCCTCACTTATGGGTGTAAAAATTGGACAATAAATAAGAAAACCAAAAATAAAATAAGAGCAACACATATGGAATTCCTAAGGAGAAGCTGCAGAGTAACAAGGAGAGATAGAATAAATAACATAGGGATTAAGAGAAGAATGGGAGTGAACTCAGACATAATAGACTACAACAAAATTGTTATCTTTCGTGTTTTTCTCTTGCTTTTCTTTTGAATATATTTTTGTAAAAAGTAAATATTTTTGACTTTAAAATGTGAAATTTCGGTAGTAAATTTAACCTGGAACAATTTTCCTGTAAACGTATTTGTACCAAAAGTGCATAGAACTCACCTAATTCGCCCTGTGCCTAGGGACTAATTCACCCCTTTATCAAAAACGCACCCCTTTAAATGGTAGCACTCCGCGGTTTTTTCATAGTTAGAGGTTCATTAGGGAGTTTTTGTGCACACAAATACGTAAACATAACGCATCTTTTTGACATGTACGCTTGCGCATTAATAGTTGAACTTCCGTATCTCGATACGTATTACCTAAAGTAACGCTCTGATACGTACGTGAGAACGCATCCCTATCGAGACGAAAGTCACCGAATGCACACAAGGATCTTGTCCGATTACCTACCAAATGAACATTTCATCAGGGTACTACCCGTTTATAAACATTTTAAAGTTATATTGGTTATTGGTTTAGTCTATTTGAGTAAAATTATTCTGTGTTTGTAATTTGAAATTGGAACTTCATAATAGATTTTATTGTTTTTAAGTTGTCTATTAATAAAGCAAAACAAACAAATCTTGTATTAATTTAAGAAATACAGTGATCACCACAATTAATAACTAGATAAACAAATGACCTAGTTTCAGTAAAATTTTCAAATAAATATTACCAAACTATTTACATTATACTGGAATTCTAATGTAGGTACAATAATTTACAACTAAAAAGCAGGTATAAACAAAAATAAAAAAATTTTAACCTAAGGAAAAATAATATTTTTATATTTACATAGAAGCAATTAAAACCATATAACTTCATCATTCATTTATCTTTTTTTATATAAGTATAGTAATTGTATATTGTGTGAACATTGTTTTATTTTTTTAATGTCAACGGAATTTAAAAATGACTTTACGATTTGCTTTACGTTACGTTAAGGCAGTTACAAAAACTACCTATTTTAACATTTATCCTCTACGACACGTTAGTTGCTTACGTATACGGAGATGCGTTACGTTATGTAGCAACAAAAACTCCCTATTGACTATATGAAACAATAAAACCCCGTTAACGTTGTAGTTCCTTTCTAAAATACATAATCAATAGCATATTATTAATTTTCTCAGGATTCGAAAAAAATGAATGCATTTAAAAACAATTCGATCCAAATTTTGCGCCTACGCTAAAAAGGATTAAAGTGTTATACATTTTTGTAATAAGTATTTCAAACGCTTTTAAATGATGTACTTTCCCATTTAAAAAAATAAAAGTTTTGCCTATCACCTGAAGTGGGATCACGTAAAGTTCGAAACATTGATGTTATAATATAGGTACTTTGATTACTTTAAAAATCGACCTGTCCGAGCGTTTTGCTTATGTGCTAGAAATAAATGAGTTATTAAGGGGGGAGGGGGGGGGGGGTAACACTTATTCCAGCGCACTGTATCTTATTTAAACAGTGAATTTATTACATGTTAATTTTTTTTAATTTTTTGTGAGGTACCATATAATGTAGGTTTAGCCAATAATCAAAGTTATGCCTTTACAAAACCATATTATCTGAAAAATATAAGGAGTACCATGTGTCATACTAATAATATAATAATAATCTCCTTTATACAAGTACTGGATCTCCTTTATACAAGTAAAAAAAAATTGTCTAGTATGTATTTCTTAAATCCACCCAATCATTGGAAAATGATCCATGGTATTTAAAAATATCTGTTAGTGACACTGTTATGGACAAAGTGGATCAAATTCAAACTTGTCACCATATTACACTTTTGTTTATGGTTAAAAATTAAATGATGGTTGTGAATTGTATTGGTGTCATTTAATATTTTAGCAAAGTACATAATCAGCAAAAATCTTATTTAAAACATGGGAACCATTTTTGCAATCACTACTACACTTGTTTAAACCTTTTGTTTTGTTGAAAACTTGGGAAGTGATTTAGTTTCAGTTTGTTTCGAGGTTATATTTAATACAGTGTCTGTAGAAAGTAAAGTCCTGGATGCATTTAATTCAAATTTGGACATACCAGCAACTTGTCAAGTATTTTCCAATTTTACTGCATGCAAAACCATTCGTATAATTTTCATTCTACCCAAAATAGAGACCTTAATGAACATTTGATGTCGACAAATAATTTCGAGTAATTGAAATATTCCGTCTCACTTCTTTTAACACGCCCTGTATATACATATTATTTTCATTGTATTTGCCTTTAATAGAGTAAAATCCAATATTCTTACTGAACATAAAATACAAGAAATTAAATATTTTTACTTTTCAAGCGATCGGAATTAAATATTAACGCCCCACTGTTTGAGACTGACTGATCATCTCTTAATTGCATATCGGCCGTCATAGGATAAAAGGACTTATAAGATATTTATTTATTTATTTATTTATTTTCAACGGGACACTGCCCAATAAGATTACAAGTTTATAAGTCCAATATACATAATACATGTGTCAATAATAATAAAACTACAGTAAAATAGTAATAATAAAACGATAATACAATAAAATATAAATATCACATACTTAAACACATAAATCAGATTCATATATCACAATAATGAATATCCAACAACTACTCAAACAAACAAACGTCTGAGGCCAGAGATGAATTCAGACTTCGGTGCAAAGAAATCTAGATCAGGTTGAGTGTTTGCCCATCTTAGTGCTCGAGATAAAAAGTTGTTATATGCATAGTTGGTTCTATGGATAGGAACATAGAATGTTTGATTTAATCGAGTTCTGCGGAGAGGTACATGGAGACCAACCTGCTCAAGTAGCTGAGGACACAAAACTGTTGAATTAATTATGCCATAGAGCATCCTTGCATCCTTAATTACTCGTCGGTCACGCAATGAGAGAATACCCAATTGGGTTTCAATTTGATAATAATTTAACTGATTTAACTCAAAAGGTATACCCAGTTTATATGCTATGTACCTTAAGAACTTGTGTTGGACTGTCTCGATTTTTGTTATGTAAATATTGTAAGATGGAGACCAAACACAAGAACAATACTCTAGATGAGGTCTAACTAAAGAACAATATAGTAATTTAATTGCATCAATATTCTGAAAGTCTCTAGTGCATCTTTTTATAAAACCAAGCATTTGTAAAGATTTGGAAATTTTTGATGTATAATGTGATTCAAATAAAAGTTTACAGTCTAAATTAATTCCCAAATCACGAATTTCAGTAACCCAGTCAACAGGAATATTCTGTATATTATAATTATATTCTATTGGGTCTCTCGATCGTCCAAAAGAAATAGCATGACACTTAGATTCATTCAGGGCCATGGCATTCAACATACACCACTCACTCAACCGATCAAGATCATGTTGAAGATTAATACAGTCTTCTGTATTGTTGATAATTGTATAGAACTTTAGATCATCTGCAAAAAGCAGAGGTGAACTGTGTCGGAAGCAGTGGTGTATATCATTGATGAATATGTTAAATAACAGGGGCCCCAAATGTGAACCCTGAGGTACTCCTGAATGAACCTTAATCTCACTGGAAACAAAATCCCTGATACGCACCATCTGAACTCGGTCAATCAAGTATGTTCTCAGCCACTCAAGAAGTGGACCATTAACACCCATTTGTTTAAGTTTAAATATTAAAATATTATGGTTGACCCGATCAAAGGCCTTGGAGAAATCGGTGTATAGTGCATGTACCCTACAACCCCTCTCCAATGCCTTCCTCAGGAAGTCCACAAATACTAGTGTGTTACATTCGGTTGATCTGTTATTCCGAAATCCAAATTGTTGGTCTACTAGTTGTTTTTCAAGTGAAGCTTTAAGATAGTCACATACAAAACATTCAAATATCTTTGGTATTACACTAATTATACTAATGGGCCTGTAATTATTCACCAATGAATTATCTCCCGCTTTATAAATGGGTGTTAAATAACTATTTTTCCAACATTCTGGAAATTCACCTGTATTTAAGGATAGATTAAAGATGTGAAAAAGAGGTCTGGATAATATAAAACAACAGTTCTTGAGAAAGCTAGGAGGCAATCCATCAGGACCAGGACCCTTATTCGCATCCAGTTCTGATAATTTTAGATAAATATCAGATATAGTTATGTTGAAGCCAGTCAGATTAGTAAGACCAAATGCTGGTGAGTCACTGGGTATGACACATATTTGAGTGGAATATACTGTAGAAAAATATTCTGCAAAAAGATTTACAATATCTGGTCCATGACCGGATTCAACACCACCATACCTCAACACAGCGGGCATAGAGGGCTTTCCTCTCTGTGAATTCACAAACGACCAAAATCCCTTCAAATTATTTCTTATTGATAATTCTGTTAAGTAAATATGATTTCTGTAGCTTTCAGCTTTTAACAATTTACAATTAGCCCTCAGCTGTGAAAAAGTCTGATAATCCAGAACTGATTTAGATAAAAGATATTTTTTGTGAGCTTTCTTTTTCTCAACTATCCGGTTCTTTAACTCTAAAGAGAACCAAGGAGGGAATCTACGTTTTGAATACCTTTTTAGGGGGATGAATAATTCTATAGCTAAGTAAACTATATCATAGAAAATATTTACAATTTGATTCAGTGTTTTTCCTAAAAATAAATTATCCCAACAGAACTGTGACAAAAAATCAGTTATTTTCACATAGTCAGCTGACTTGAAGTCCCTATAAAAACCGTCACTAACCAAACCACCATCATTGGGGCGCCTTTTGGTCATCTTTATCTCAAATTCCAGGGGTGGGTGATGCATACCCTCCCTCAAAAGAGCTTCATTAGCTCTGGACACAGTTACATCAGCATCATCGACCAACACCAAGTCCAGAATATTACCAGTTGCATTCACAATAGTATTGGACTGAAACAAATTGTGGTATGCACACATACCAGTCACAACCTGCAGGGCTTCAACTTCAGAAGCTGTGGCACCTGGCAGAGGAATTGTTGAAGAGCACATATCATTTGAAAACCATTCGCAGTTTGGTAAATTGAAGTCAGCAGCCAGATAATAGTGTGCAGATGGATAATCTTCGGCTATTTTTTCCAGGGTTTCACAAAATATGGAATATTTGTCCAATGTAGACTTAGGTGGAAAATATGCTGTTCCTATAATAAACTGATTTGCACCTTCGGTCACCAAGACAAAAAGCTGTTCGATTGTCCCGTTAACTTTTAAAGATCTACTGCTTAAGCCCTTATGAACTGCAATAAGGACTCCACCACCTCTTGAGAATGAACTTGTTTCACTGGAGCGATCAGTTCTATATACGTTGAGGTCAAACAACTGCAGCTCTTCATCGGCATAGTTACATGTCAACCAGGTCTCGTTGAATATGATGATACTGTAGTGAGAATAGGAATAGGAAACATTCATAAACAAATGGTCAAGCTTAGTTCTGAGACCTCCTACATTTTGGAAATAAACCCACAGTCCAGAGGAAGACTGTGTTAGTTTTTTGACATTATTCTAGGAGTGCCATTTAAGTACTTGCTAAATAAGTTTTGTTCGCCCTTTCTCTCTCTTTCCTTAAGTTCACTCTTGACAGTGTTTAATGCTGTTCTCTGGTGTGGGGTAAGATCTGAATCGATAAAAATCTTTAGTGACCTATCAATATTTCTTCTGTTTCTGAGTATTGCCAGATAGTCTTTATGATTACGAAGGACAATTCTGTATGAACGGTATCCATTTTTGTTCTTTTTTCCAATTCGTACGGCCTCAGCAATATCAATGGCTGAGTTCATTAATCCAGACAAGAGGTCTGTGGCTTTGTTTAAATCGTCATCCTCACCATACTCAGGCATATTAAAAATCATAATGTTGTTGGATCTTTTCTGTCTCTCGATCATTTCACTTAACACTGATTGGTCTGTTGTGATTTGTTCAGTAGGTTCAGTTGTTTGAGCAACTCTTATATCTTTCAAACTGGATATTTCAGATCGAATTTCAGATTTAAGTTCATTAAAGCTTACCTGAAAAGAGCCATTCAAAGAGTCCAACTCACTTCTAAAAGACTTTATTTGTTCAATCATGTCCATGGCCTGATTATTAATAAGTTGTTCCACCTTTTGTTCAAGAGAACTTATTTGTTTCTTCATCAAAGGAATCATTTTGATTCCATCCTCACAGGATTCGCAAAAAAGTTTAAGGACTCTTCTACCCTTCAACTCCAACACCCTGATTTCTGATGCTGTCAGATTGGCACATTGATGATGAATATTTTGATCGCAACCATCACAAACCCAACATTCACCACCACTGACATCCAACAAACATTTTGTGCATGACATATTTAAAAGTTTAGATCAAGCACTGGCCTATCTTCAAAATATATTATTTGTAGAAGTACTGATAACTTTTTATGAAGAGTACTTAAGTTTTTGTTGAACTCAATTAGGAGAATATGTGCTTCTAATTGCAAATAAATGCAATTTCTGAAACATTCACTAATAAAAATGAAAGATAACTTACAGATTAATAGGGTCTGAACTTTTACGGATTTTTTGATACAAAACAACACATTAAACACTAATAAATATCACTTAAATTGTACATCATTAACAGAGCAGGAAAATATGTGCTTTCGCCAGTAATTATTGAAACTGAATCGATATTGTTGATTAATTGGTCAAACCGCCTATGCTTTTTCTCATGAGGATCTTTCAGTGCGTCACAGTTTTTCGATTTCTTTCTAACGCGTTAAATTGCATGTGGAAGAAAAAAACGCACGTCAGTGATTACATTTCGTCAGTGACATTTATAACATTTATTCTAGTTGTCAATAGATGTTGCTATAATCGCAAAAAAATTATTTTCGAATTATATAATATATCTACAAATATAATCTGTACAATTTGTACATCATTAACAGAGCAGGAAAATATGTGCTTTCGCCAGTAATTATTGAAACTGAATCGATATTGTTGATTAATTGGTCAAACCGCCTATGCTTTTTCTCATGAGGATCTTTCAGTGCGTCACAGTTTTTCGATTTCTTTCTAATGCGTTAAATTGCATGTGGAAGAAAAAAACGCACGTCAGTGATTACATTTCGTCAGTGACATTTATAACATTTATTCTAGTTGTCAATAGATGTTGCTATAATCGCAAAAAAATTATTTTCGAATTATATAATATATCTACAAATATAATCTGTACAATTTATAAGACTATACCTACAAATCAAAGAAAATACCATTTTATAAATGCAGTAAACAGAATTGATTTGTTTTTATGCCAAATTGCAAATAAAATTTGACAACTGTCAGATTTAACTAAAATGTCATGTCACTAAAATGTATATTATCACGGCCTTACCTTTTTTTCTATCATTTGTGACACACTGAAAAATGCTCATGAAAAGAAGCATAAGTAGTAAGTTTAATTTTATCCATTTAATTTATAATAGTTAAATAAAATTCTAATTCAGAAGTTGCGTATTAGATTTGGTCCAATTCATATGAATTGGGGCTCATACAATATTTAATACATACTTACATGATGTACACTGTAGCTCCCCAACCAGAAATGGCATCTCTGTCAAAGGCATTGATGAGAGCTTGAGAGATGGTTTCAAAAAGATCCTCAGGTCCTAGGTTAGGCTCCCAAAGTGCTTCACACATACCATACAACTGTGCTGACGCTGTTCCACCAACAACAAAGTCTGAAGGTTGGTTTATACAACCAATTAAATCCATATTACAGATAAAGGGTTCATAAGTATTAGGTAGAAGTCCAGCTACTACAGGTTCTACAAAAAATGGCCCAAATCTTTTTTCATACAACATATTTGATATCATAGAGGCAAATACTTTTGGAGATATTTTTCGATTTTCCTTAAGTTCGTACAAGTTTTTTCGGAAACGGAGTTTTTCCATAACTGTTTGGGTATCTGTGGCTAATCCTGGAAGACCCACATATAAATGTGGTCCCATTTCAAAGATTTTTTGGAAATTTGTAGCTACTGTTTGGGCTTGAATACCAAACCGCCTATCTGCTGCAATTGCTACACAGTTTTCTCCCTTCATCGCCACCATAGCACCACCATTGTAAGCTAGAATGGACTAAAACATAATGATTTTAACAATGCTATAACTTTTTTATATTAAATGGTTATTTTTTATATTAGGTCCAGTACTTTCTGTCCCGATTAAACCCTGGTTAGCTACCTCCGGTTAATCGGGACGGAAAGTACCGGCCCTAAATATACAGTGAATATATTACCGCAGTACAGTATAAACCGTGTATTTGCTATTTAAATAAAAAATGAGAAAATACCATTAAGGAATAAAATAAATTTTGGCTTTGTCATTATAAATATAACCTTAATAAATAAAGGTTTTAAATTAAAAGAAATAAATAATTACCATTTTACCATTAAAATTTAAGCACTTTCCGTTATAGAATTTACTTCAGGTTTTTGTACTAAACCGCTAAATAATCTGCAATTCAAAGAATTGTAAAATACTAAAATACAATACACTAATACACTCTCTGCAAACGTATTACAAACGACAAACGTGAAACGAAATGATTTGACAAATTCCACATAGGCATAGGCACTAGACGTTTCACGTAAATTGTCAAGGTCAAGACAGCAAATTAGTTACCATTCCAATCCAGAGATGTCGCTGTCAGTCAATTCTCTTGTCATATTTAAAACTGACAGTTGACAATTAAATTAATTTGTTATTTACTTTTTATTTTACAGTTTGTGGCTTAAATATTTTATTATAGTGGTGTTACGTTTAATCAATTGTATTAACCTCCTCTCCGTTTTTGTGAGTAGAATTTTTAGTTTACATTGATCATCCCGTGTTGTGTTTCTCCACATTTAAAAAAGAATATAATAGATCCTGAAACAGTTTATTCTAATAGACAAGTGTGTCATCAACATTTTGGGCCTATATATTTTTGGAAGTTTGTAAAAGAATATAAGGTATTTATCTAAACAATCATCCTACAAGATTCTTTCAAAAATTTTCATTCAACTCAATTACACATCAGTGCTTTCACGTGACACATGGCAGTAGTGTTTATATCATTTTGAAAACAAATTGGAACATTTGAAGTTTTCAGTAAAACATTGAATTTTCTTTCTGTTGTTTTAATTTCCTGCGAAATTTCATCAAAAATCCCGCAAAATTTATAATTTGAAATTCCTACATAACTAAAATTTGTCAATTTAGTTCCCATTCCAATCAAGAGATGGCGTTAATTCGATCCGAAAGATTAACATGATCGTGAAACGTCTATAAGTATGTATGGTTTGTGGGCATAGGGCTTTTTAACAGGGTGCGTTCGGACGACCACAGCGGCTGGACAGCTGAGCCAGCGGTAGCGTTTAGACGACACCGCTGGAAGTCAGCCGCTGAGAGATTTACTAAGCTTTCCCTATCAGCGCTGGATACAACCACTCAGCCGATTTCTGCTGACAGTCAGCCGCTGTGGTCGTCCGAACGCAACCATTTGTTTCGAGCTTCTGTCATGTGTCACATAATATTAATATATCTGTTAAGTGGACTTTACATCAACTAAATTGAACAATAAATTGACCAAGTTATTCAAGGCCAAATTTGACGTGTTCTCAAAGCACAATTTGACATCCATATTTGTTCGTTATTAACTTGACGTCAATAAATAGGCCATTTCAAGACTTTGACGTTTATGACACTAATTGAAAGCTGGAAGGCAAACATTGAAATTATTTATATTTGTACCGCATTGAGTTTCTTAAGTTTTTTACGTTTAATAGTTTTTTTATAAAATAGTTATTGTTGTTATAAAATAGTGGTTTATATAATTGTTTTTATATAATAGTTTAATCGTTGTATAATAGTTTTTTATAGTTGTATTTTCCGAACATTTTGCTGTTGACTTCTGTAGCTTCTAGCTGTAGAAGTACTTTAACGACTGTATTTAGTTGTAAGCAGTGAATAAATAAACATAAGTAAATATTTTCAAAAGCTTTTGGTATATAGATCCATTTTCCCTCAAGGGGTATGAGTTAACCTACAGTAGAAAAAGTTTTTCAAGGGTGACAACATGGACAAATATAGTTACTTACATGGACATAGTTTTTTTGTATTTGGAGCTTAGTAATAGTTTTTACTCAGGTCAACAAATGAAGGCATTCAAGAGTTTAAATTCTTACAAATATTTTGAGGTAGGATTTGTATATAATTGTGGAGCTATAAAAATAAATAATTTCATCATAGTGGTTCACCCCAGATATCTTAAAAAATTGACCTTTTAAAGAATTTGTACAGTCGGAAAAATGAAAGAATACCCATGAACGGTCACGTCAAACAGGTACAATCACATATTTTGTATTTGCTGTTCTTTTTCTATAAATAACAAACGATAGAAATAGATTAATTATGTTAATAATATGTGATCGTTTATGGGTACTCTTTCATTTCTCCGACTGTACCTGCAGTGAAAAAATTTCAAGAGAAGAAACTGAGACTCTGCCGGAAGAGGTGAAATGTTTTTTGATTTTAGACAACGCTCCTGCTCATCCCTCTGAAAATATTCTATGATCAAAACATGGCAACTTTAGTTGTATGTTTTTGCCAAAAAATACATCGCTTATTCAACCCATGGATCAGGAAATAATTTTAGCAACAAAATGAATATATGGCAGAAAGTTTTTAGATGAAGTAATTGTATGATGAAGATAACACAGAAGATACAAGAGGGCAGCATACTTTGCAAAACTTAACTGTTACAATTTGAAATCAACAATTTGTTAAGTTTGCTACAGCATGGAAAGGCAGTTATTAAGGGGTTACATAGGTCTTGCGGGTAAAAAAAGTGACTTTTTAAAAAAATTATATCTTGGAAACTAAAAATTATTTTTATTTATAATTGGAACATGTAAAAGTATAGTACACTCAAAAAAATTTCAGCCAAATATATTCATTTTTGTAGAGTTGACTGCAATTTTTCGACAACAGCCCTTTTTTGCGGTGAGCAGCATAACAAGTCCAGTCTCATCTGAAATTTCTTGTAGTTTATACCTCTGGTTAGTGAATGAACAAAGATTTTTTTATTAGATGAGGTCATTTTTGTTTTATCAAAAAAAACTACTTTAAAAATGAGAAAAATTGGGGTCAAAAATGTGTTTAAACTTATATAAAATCTTCAAATTTCATTTTTTTTAATTCCTTCGTTCATTTACTAGCCAGAGGTATAAACTACAAGAAACTTTTTGATTTCAAATGAGACTGGACTTAGTTATGCTGCCCACCGCAAAAAAACTTAAACTCTACAAAAATGAATATTTTTGGCTGAAACTTTTTTTGAGACTACCTTAAGTACTATACTTTTACATGTTCCAATTATAAATAAAAATAAATTTTAGTTTTCGAGATATAATTTTTTTAAAAAGTCACTTTTTTTACCCATAAGACCTATGTAACCCCTTAAAAAAATGTTTGATGGCCAAGATGCATACATATATTTAGAAGGAAAGTTCCTAATTTCTGTAGTATAATACATAATACCGAAGAGGAAGTAGCTCTAAGCGCCGGACTCCACTTGCGATTTGTAGTCGTGAAGATTGAACACATTCTTTCAAATAGAAGTCAATCCATGATTATTTAGTTACAAATGGATTGACTTGTATTTGAAACAATGTGTTCAATCTTCCTGATTACAAATCGCAAGTGGAGTGCGGTGCTAATAACACCAAAATATTCCATATATGTCCATAGAAGGTACACAGACATTGAAAAATTCCTGGAATATCCCCGAAAACACGTTCCCTGAACATGCCAGGAAAATCCTGTGTCAGCATTTTAAACATTACCTGAATGTCTTATTGGAACATTCCATGAATGTCCACGAATGTTCTTTGGACATTCAAAATATATTTTGTAGACATTCCCTGGATATACCAGAAATACAGTGATGAGCACTCTAATAACCTGCAAAATAGCACAAAAGATGGAAAACGTATTAAGTAGTGAGATAAAAAGAAATGAAACTAGTCGAGCTGGGAAATTTAGCGATATTAACTTATACATTTAGATTGTATTGATTGTGTACCACCTTCAGACGTATCAGACGAGTTTGGAAACTACCACTGTCACAGTGACAGTTTTAGTTGACATACTCCTCTGATATGTGTAAAGGTGGGAAACAATCAATATAAAATAAAATTTAAAGGTTAATTTCGCTAAATTTCCCAGCTCGACTAGTTTCATTTCTTTTTATCACACAACTAAATATGTTGTCCGTCTTTTGTGCTATTTTGCCGGTTATTAGGGCACTCATCACTGTACATCCTTGCTGATGTGACAATACCTCCTATCTGTTTTTTCATGAGTTTTGTAGGAGATGGAAAAACATGTTTTAAGGTCACCTCCTGTGTTCATATGTAAGTTTTGACTTGTTTTGTAGTTTTTACTACAAAACAAGTCAAAAAATATCATATGAAAACAGGAGGTGACCCTAAGACAAGTTTTTAGTCTCTCTTACGAAACTCATGAAAAAACAGATAGGATGTATTATTACATCACTGACGATATGTGGCCATACCAATTAATACATACTTGATAAATATAAACATTTTTATTGAACAAAATCTTTTCATACATTTTTTTAATGCAATTTACTGATATTCCTAAATATTTCAAAAAAATGTGTCACATTTGCTTTGTAAACCTTTCTTTTGCCTTTCGTAGCCACATATTCCGTTTCCTTCCTGGGTTTTTGTAGACCACTTCTCTCAGCTGATTCTAAAAAAAATAAAATAAATGGTAATTTTTCTATCCTTTACAATTAACAATCAGAAGAAATATTTACAAGTAATAATATGCATAAATAATAATATTTTGTATTTTGACAATGACGTCTGATTTGGAAGTTGAAAGATTAATAAAATTATTTTTTTAAGTTAAATTGTGGCTTATTTCCCAATTAGAATAGTTAATTACAAAAATGCCTCAAATAACTAGCTTCAGAACAATAAATAATTCGTTTCATACCAACATTCGTCCAAAGTCAATTATACCTGTAGTATTTCCATGAAAAGATTCTTTAAGTGAATTTTGCATAGTTTTCTTTAAAATATCTCTATCAGGCCAGAACACAAATTTTTTTAACCTAAGACACATTATATACAAAGTATTTTTGAAATAAGTTGATACCGGGTAGGGTGAAATACTAAACCTATATCCCAAATCTTTATAATCTAAGTTTAAGCTTAGTTTAGCTAAAGTAAGCAATACTTGATCACTTGGTGACAAAACAGTATTTTGATGGTATTTGATAAATGGTGTAATATACTTTAAAGCTATTTTAAAAACATTGTAATTTGCTAAACCAGTATAATTTTTAGTTTTGGCATCATCATTTTCTATACTTTCACAAGATAAAGCTAATTTCTTAAGCTGATATTTAAAATCCTGTGTTAATGTTAATGACATAAAATGTATTTGTTAATTTTTCCATTGTAATATATGTTTGACTATTTGGCAAAATCTTGTCTTCTACTAAACTAGCTTTTATACCAAATAACTACTATCTACCACTAACTATCCACTGTTTCTAAATCTACTAAAGTAACAGTAATGTATCATTAATGAAAAATGTGTAAAATCATAGACCTACCTAGTATTTGTAGAATATAAGACAGTCCAGTGTCTTATAAATCATTTCAAGAGGAATAAAAAAGCAATTTTTTCTTGTAGGTACCCTTTTCTTTTAATTCTCCTTTGGTACCTTAATTCCCATTTTAGATTTTGGGGAACTCATTTCATTGTGTTTATATACCCCATATTTATTGAAGGAACCCAATCTGGATTGTTATTATCAGTTAAGTCGGCTGGTTTTCCTACAAGATTAGACTGTTAACATCTTCAAAAATGGTTAATGTTCAAATGTTGTAACTTACCAGATATAAGATGATTACAGGGGAATTTCCATTTTGCTAGTAAAATCTTAATATTTTATTGCATTTTACCATTGTTGTTGTCTCTCAGATGATAACTATAACTTATTTAGTTACATTGGTTCAGTTTTGTGCTTAGAATGTAGCACTGATGGTAAGTGGTAAAAGCTAACTTTATCACGATTACTTTGCATTTCACACTTCAAAACACAACACCAATGAGGCATATTATCTTTCTAAATTAATACTTCCAGAGAAAATGTTAAATTAATCTTTGTACAACAACTAAAATGATCTAAAACCATAAGAACCTGATAGAATAATATTCAATGTTTGCCTTCCGGTAGCCATATTGATTTAATTTTGACAGCATCTTGGAACGGCCTATTCGTGAATTTCTTGAAAGCAAAATTTTCTTGTCCTCAAAAAAATTGAAGGAACTTGGAATAAATCACCCCTGTGATGTATCAAACACGTTATAAATAACGTGCACGTTATCCTGCATTTACGTTAAATTCTACAAATTGATGTATGACAAATAACGTTTCTCAAAAACGTTATCTGGTAACATAACATGTTCATTTTAACGGGACCTATTTAACCTCTTGTTATAAAATAACGTGTAGTATAAAGAATAAATAAATATAAAAAATGGACAATTTAGTCCAGAATTTTGTCAGATTATAAACGTCGGGTTATTAAAATAATAATATGATGCTATTAGAAGGATTGTTAAAGTTATTTTTTAGAAATAGTGTATTATTTTTTGAGGTTACGTTATTTGTAAACAAAAACATTTTATTCGTATACTTAAATTAAGAAAACATACAGACTATAGAGACCAGTTTGGGTAAATCCATTTGTATGTTCGTTTTGTAGTTTATTTCAATCCTTGTTGAGCCATTTTATAACATAACACGACAACCAAAAAATAAATAAAATGCACAATAGAAAGAACACCTCACGGACCGAGGACCGGGAATTTCAAATAACATCTTGAGTCGTCTTGGTTTTGGTGCAAGTTG
Source organism: Diabrotica virgifera virgifera (assembly GCF_917563875.1). Classification (NCBI taxonomy): domain Eukaryota; kingdom Metazoa; phylum Arthropoda; class Insecta; order Coleoptera; family Chrysomelidae; genus Diabrotica; species Diabrotica virgifera. The sequence continues at coordinate 159,427,470 of NC_065445.1, forward strand.
CAAGTGCCAGGCCAGATGTGCGAGTGCGATGAACAAGATGCGTACTTCGTTGCACGCTGCATGTTTATGTCTGTCTTCCTCTAACGTATTCAATTTCTGTATACTGTTATTCTTGTCGCGCAAGACGATACTTTAACGTTTTGAAAATAACATGCTGGATAACGTGCACGTTAAAAACATGATACATCACATCTAATTTTTGGCAACACGTTATACAGGCTGTTATACTCAAACGTTATGTTAACATAACGTGTACACGTTATTTATAACGGGTTTGTTACATCACAGGGCTGAATGTTGTAAAAATGTCAATATTTTCAGTAGTACCAATGCAATGATTTTTTTATTAGAAGCTTTTGAATGTCGTTTGTTTCTTTGTTTGAGTAAAGTGTTTGATTTGAAACAGAATAGAATAGAACAGATTAATAAAATAAATAAAATAGGGAGATAGATTAGAATAGATATATGTACAGTGATGAGCGCGCTAATAACCGGCAAAATAGCTCAAAAGATGGAAAATGTATTGAATTGTGAGATAAAAAGAAATGAAACTACTGGAGGTGGGATTTTATCGGTATTAACTTATAATTTACATTACCATTATGAATAGTTTCCACCTTTATACCTTTAAACGTCAGCTAGTTAGCTTCAGTCATAATTCTAATTCTACGTATGACGTTCCTTCAAACTCAGTTTTATCAGGTTATGTATATCTTCTTCTTCTTCTTTGGTTTTGTTAGCCTCTACCTACATGGGTATTTTGGCCAGCTCATCCTGTTAGAATAAAAGAAAAAAAATCAACCATCTACAATTTAGAGTTAATAACTCAATAATTCCAAATTTGAATATTTAATTATTGCAAAAAAAGTCACAAATATGGGATTTGAAACAACCTTCGACAGTTCTGTAGTGACATGCGAGACGTCTAAAATCATGGTAGAAATTAAATTAATTTTAGAATAAAAAATTACTACTAATTAAACTGTTTTTATTTTGCTTTATTGTCTTCAATTGATTTTTACTTTATGCGAAATAAAAAAAATGGTAATGCCATGTTAACGTCATACGTAGTTATGAGGAAAGCAAAATATTGGAAATGAATGGATAAAATAATAAATAATTTGAACAATATGTCAAAAATTACATACGACTAGATTACTAGATAATTCAAATCTAGGTAAAATAACAATACAATCTTTTGTATAAACAGTCTGTAATCATCTGGGTTCTTCACTTCAACTAACTGAGGCCACATTACGCAATCTTGTAATGATCATTTTCTTCTTCCTTTATTGGGTTTTATCCCTCCGGATAATTCTCCCAGCTTACACCAGGGAAATCTTGTAATGATCGGCAGTTGTCCCTGAGCTAGAAAGGTTTTTGCCTTTGTTGTATTTGTCCCATGACAATTCGAAATTGCCAATTAACTAAATAACGAGAAGAAGAAATAGAAGCAGATTGTGTAATGGTCGGCAGTTATCCCTGTACGAGAAAAGATTTTACCCTTGTTGTATTTGTCCGATATCAACTATAAATTTTAGGTGAATAGGGGATTTTTCCTTTATTCCAAGACGATGGACCAGCCAAATACCCATACAGGTAGAGGCCAATAAACAATAGAAGAAGAAGAGATACATAACTTATTAAAACTAGGTTTGAAAGAACGTCATACGTAGAATTATGACCCGTGATTATGACCGAAGTTAACTAGCTGACGTTTAAAGGTATAAAGGTGGAAACTATCCATAATGGTAATGTAAATTATAAGTAAATATTGATAAAATCCCACCTCCACTAGTTGCATTTCTTTTTATCTGACAACTTAATATATTTTCCATCTTTTGAGCTATTTTGCCGGTTATTAGCGCGCTCATCACTGTATAGTATAGTATAAACTTGAAATAGAATAGAGTAGAATATAATAGAATAGATGTAATAGGTATATATGTAGATATAATACTTACTAATAAAGTATTTGATTTAAAACAGAATAAAGTAGAATGTAACAGATTAAATGAAATATATAGATAGATTAGAATAGATATATAGTATAGAATAAAGTAAAATATAATATAATAGGTGAAATGATTGTGAAAAGCAATAGTTTTAAGTACCTAGGATCGGTATTACAGAGTAATGGAGAAATAGATGGAGATGCATGCAGTAGAATTAGGGCTGGATGGATCAAGTGGAAAGAAGCGAGTGGTGTGTTGTGTGACAGAAAAATTCCAATGAAGCTGAAGGGAAAATTCTATAAAACAGCCATAAGACCGGCTATGATGCACGGAACTGAATGTTGGGCAGTGAAAAAGAAAGCGGAACAACGAATGCATGTGGCGGAAATGAGAATGCTTAGATGGATGAGTGGAGTGACAAAGAAGGATAAAATTAGAAATGAGTATATTAGGGGAAGTCTAGGTGTGGCACCAATTGATGCCAAAATGAGAGAGCATAGGTTAAGATGGTTTGGTCATGTTCAACGTCGAGACGTTAATCACCCAATACGAAGAATAGCTGAAGTGCAGATTCCTGGAAGGAGTAGGAGAGGAAGACCAAAGAAGACGATAAGGCAAAGGGGATTAACATTGATATGACCCAAGCAGAGCCTATTTTACTTCAAATCAGGCCCGAGGCACTACATAATTTTCGGGCCCCTAACCAAAATTTAATAGTAATAATAATAATTTTTTATATGTAATAATTATTTAATAGAAATATAGTTGCACCAGAAATTTAAATTTTTATTAAAAATAAATAAAATTTATATTTAAGTAATTAAACATTGTTTGAATACTTTAAACATTGTTAAATAATTAAACATTGTTTCATTGTTTAAAGTGCAAAAAATTACCGTGGAATTTCTCTACTACCCTAACAACACACAACATTCCAGGAATATACTACCAAAGTTCTATCAATATTTGAATGTCCTGGACATTTAGGGAACATTCGGTGAACATCTGATTAAATTATTCCTGGAATGTTACCATACGACATTCTGTGAACATACTACCAATGTTCCTATATGTTCATTTTCAAATTCACGGCGCATGTATTTGTGCATGGTGCTTAGAGAGGGCATCACGTGACTAAAAACGACCAATGACCTCACTTCGGACTTCGGCCTCGGCGCTTCGGCTTCGGCCATCTTGGCATGCATCATAGCATCTTGGCCTTGGCCACCTTGCCGTGCGTGATCGTTGTTTGTTTTTATTTGTGCTTTTTAAGAATATTTTTTTAATTCGGATACTTTTATAATAACTTTAATAGTATTATTAACATAGTGCATAAAATCAGTTGGAGTAGCAGAAGCAATGTAGATAAAAAATCTGCAGGAATAGCGTTTCAAAGGTTAGTATGCAAATATGTAAACAAAGGCATGCCCCTATTTCAGAAAATATCCATTTATTATTTTAATAATTGCGAATAAGCCACAAACTTGCTTATTCCTAACTAAAATAGTAAATAGAGATAATAACAAACGATTATTTGTAAAATTAATTTTTTTTTGCGTTTTTGCTAATGTATGCGTTTATAGACAGGATGGTAGACCACACACTATAATAGTACCAACTAATGAATATACAGTATGAATAGCATAGTCGGTTTGCTAAACTTAGTCTCAGACACAACTGGCTAGTGATTTTAGTAAATAATTTTGACAATTTGGTAAAATTGGCAAAAAAATAATAACTAAATAGTTAGTAATTTTGGCAAAATTGGCCAAAAACAAAAAAATTACCTACTTAAATCACTAGCCAGTTGTGTCTAGGGAAACGACTATATGCTTTTTATAATATTTTGTGAGTTCATTAATCATATTTTTATTTAAAACTAAAATTTGTTAATAATGCTCAGTATTTTGTATTTTTAGCTTTCCAGAAGATCCTGCGAAGAAGGCATGAAGTATTGATCAGATTTGTTAATAGAGCAGTAGCGCTTGTTCACAATGGACGTAAAACGTAATTTACGCATAATGCATCCGTAATTCATAAAGTTGAACATGTAGAAATCAAACGTAAGTATTCACAATGGGCAAACGTAAAATTTATGGTTATGGTTGTCTTACGTTTAAACGTAAGGATTACATAAAGTTGAGATTGTTTCAACTTTATGTTCGAATTACGTGAATTTTAAGGATAACTGTAGTATTTTTTGTATTTTAATGTTGGTGATCAAAAGTTTGACATTTCAGACGGGTGGATTCTGTCAGTTTACTTATGGTTTGTTTTTGTTTACCCCATTACTCTATTAATCTATATTTATCTCACGTTTTGGTAATATAAATTAAATAAAATGGAGAACGTGGATATTGAACTTTTAATTCAGCTTGTGCGTTCAAAGCCCTAGCCCTAATTATAATATAGTAAGGGTGAAAAACATTTTTAAATTGTATATAAAAATCCTTGTGTAAGTAAAAACCACTGTGCATCATACAACCTCATTTCATTCATAAGACTCCTAACCTCTCCTTTTTTCTTTTTGGTTTATGTATTTGTTTTTTAAATTACCCGTAACAATAAAATGGTAAGCAGGTCACAAGCCAAACCAGCTGTATTCATATTTCTGTTAAATAAATGCACACAAATTCAAAAACAAACATGTAGGTATTTACATCAACCCATAAATAACGTTTTGACAATTGACAATCAAAATACCTGTTTTGTTACGTAAAATTTAAGTCTATTGTGATTGCTGCATAAAATTATGTACAAATTACGGTTTACGAAATGATAACGGTTTACGTTCACCTTATGGTTACGTCCATTGTGAACAAGCGCTATGTTCAAAACATTTTTAGAAAAATATATTGACAGAACTTCACTTTCAACTGTTCGTTTGAGAAACCGTGCTGTTCCAATAGCTTATATCACACAGGTAATATGCTTAACCCAATTAATAATACAATTACAATATATGCAGTTGGAAAAATTAAAGAATAGGGCTTTTCATTTACAGTCATTTGTTTCGAGCTTCCGTCATATGTCGTATAATCCGTGTTGTATTAATATTATACACAGATTATATATAACATATGACAGAAGCTCGAAACAAATGACAATCGATGAAAAGCCCTATTCTTTCATTTTTCCAACTGTAGATACCGTTGCTCTTCATTATCTACATCAGAGATCTAAGTTGACATTGTTGCCCAATTACAAAAAATTTTTGAATTCATTTTAAGTCCAATATATCACATAATTATTGCGAAGTAGATTATACAAGAAAACAGATTAAGGCCCGGTCTTTTCACCTCCGAATAAATATGCTCTTATCTGGCAGTTAGCTATCTGGAGGATAAATATTTATTCGCCAGATAAAAAGTACCCGTCTTTTCACGTCAATTTATGTTCCAGTTAGTTATCCGGTAGATAAGCTTAAAAGTAAGTTTGGATTCCGAACACACCTGACTTTTATGTTTATTTTTATAATTTCAGCTTTAACTTAACCTAACATAATTAGATTCAAAGTATTTCAAAGATGATTTTATCGATTTTATTTCCATTTTGGAAGAAGGAATGAAGGAAATGTAAGTAAATCAAAGAATTACAACTTAAAAAATAGGTATACAAAGTCATAAGGTTTAGAAATACATTTCCATATTTTAATCAGACAACAATATTGTTTTAGAAGGAAAACATTGATTATGCTGAAATAGTTTACTGGAGAGCTTGAACAAGAGGTAAATCCATTTTAAATTAGAGGAAAACTGTTGATTTGTATGTAAAATAGAAGACAAAGACAAGTTTAAATAAAGACAAGCTAGCTAATGAAACAGATGCAGTGGTAATTTTGTTTACATAATTATATATGTACATATTATATGATTATTAATATTAGGTTTGTTCTAGCAAACAGTCAAACTAGTCAGAAACCGTCAGCAATTAGTTGCTCAGTGAGACAACATAATACAGTCACCAGTGCTATCCCCTATCTACTCGCGCTGGTCGACTATTCGCTGATGGTTTCAAACCGTTTGAAACTGATGCTAGAACAAACCTAATGACTGTTCAATGATGTAAAAATTTGTTAATGTGGGGAAAACTTTTATTTAAATTCAATACTATATTTCTGTAAATATCATGCAATATGGCAAAACTTAATGTTACGTCTGATTTTAGCCATAATGAGATTATTTGCTTGATATGCTATTTAGTAACATTTCTTCAAGTTGGTATAGTTTGGTATGTGTATGATGAAGGTAAAACCCCCTTTGTCCCACATGTCCCCTTTTAACTTACAGTAGAACCCTAATTATCCGTGCTATGATTTTCTATTACTCAAGTTGCATTTTTGAGGTTTTATCAACATAGCGTCATTGTAAATCACTTAACGGAAACTCTATATGACGAAAGAGAGACTCATAATGAAAGATTTATTTTTTCTGTTATCTTTTTATGGTAGGTACATAATATTATAATATGTATGTGTATACGTACTTATTATACATAAGAAATACATGTTCGGATTATCAGTGCCACCTTCGGTCCCGAGGAGCACGGATAATCTGGATTCTACTGTATTAGGTAGGCCAGAACTTGATATATTACTTGATTTCTTATGTTGATTACTTTTCGTTTTTGGGTTGACAAAACATGATTTAAACTTTCAAAATGCCCTCCTGAAAAATTAGGCTAGATGGACATATCAATCATTGTCAAAACGCTACAGATTTATAATCCATCCAACTGGTATATTGAATAGTAAACTAGGGATAAACCAACTATGTATATCAAAACACAATATTTTAAAGATTGGATAATTTACATGGTAAATTGAAGAATCCCAATAACAAGAATAAAACCTAATTTTAATATTTGTTATGGGTCATTCCACGAACATACGCTTGTTTTGGATTACTTCGACAACGAATATTTTACGTTGCAAAATAAGAAGAACAAAAGTAAATTGCAAATTACATTGTTATTTATTGGAATAATTATTAGTGCCATTTACTTTCGTACTTCTTAGGTTGCACAGTAAAATATTCGTTGTCGAAATAATCCAAAACAGGCGTATGTTCGTGGAATGGCCCATAGTAGATATCTTTCACTTTTCTAAATAAAAAAAATTGGTTACAGATATGACAAACACCTAGAAGATGGAATCCTGTGTTCTCAAAGAAAAAGCTAGTTCCAGAAATAAGCTACCAATAATAAACTAGAGAATGTATTACAAGAAAGAACAACGCTAATACCCAACATAGCTCAATTGCTTCAGATAGAAAAAGAGGAGGAAAGGGTAGAACACAAGCGTGCCAGAGAAAATTAAAGGGCAGAAGAGACACAAAAATTCATTGATTTATTAAATTTAATAATTAAATTATACAAAGGACAATTAAATAAAGAATAAAAAATTATACATGTATATTAATGATCCTTCTATTTCCCCATAAAGCTTGTTACTGACCAGGAGGTATACGATAATAGATATATTACATCTCATATTGCTCACTATAATAATGAGTGAGCCTGCATAAACGGAACCATAATATACATTAGGTATAGTTCCGGGTATGCAGCCTCACTCATTACTATAGTGAGTGATATGAGATATATTTTAGTATAGTTCCCCGTGCGTGACAAGCTTAACACAAAAATTTTTATAAGGTTATCAAACATCATAACTTCAGTAAATTCAATAATTTAGCTTATTCCTGGTCTATACTTAGCAATTCCTTTTCAAAATTGTCTTCATTTTCATCTCTCTCTATGTTATAAATATATTGCTTCAGTGTAAGACAACTGAATCAATGTAATCATTTTGTTTTCTGCTATATACAAAAAGGGATGTATTTGCGGACTCATTAAAAAAGTAACAACCCATTGCTATGATCTGAATTTAAACAGCAATAATACAGAATTACTTATATTTGGCACAAAAAAATATTAGTAAGAAGGTACCTATTTAAAACATATCCGGGGAGTATTACGAAATTCTCAGAATATAAAATCAGTCTTCCTATACTCTATTTTTTTTAGAATTTCATGATACACCCAGTATGTTTTGGATACTTAACAACAGCTTTTTTTTCAAGGTAGGTATCATCTACTGTTTCTGAGAACCATGTGCATACATAATTCTAGTTACTACCTACATATATCAATACCTTTCATTTTGGAATCGTAAAATATTTGGCAATTCAAAGAAATGATGGGATAAGAAACTATTCTATTTTTATTTTTTACAACTTGTTTTCCTTTGTAAATGAATATAGTTGGGTAGGTATACAATAATACATACCTATTATAATCTTTTCAAATTATAACCCATCTTTAATTTAATATCTAATAACTCTGCTTAAAAAATTACAGTAGGTAGGTATGTATAAAAACAAAATAATATAAAATTTGTGATTGAGAATTTTTAGAAAGAACAAAATTTTACTTTTGCAATAAATTCAATCAGACCCTCAAGATTTTAGGTTATATTTTTAGTTTCCTGGTAATCAGAAACCATGAAATATACGAAAATCAAAGTTTATCTGCCAGATAACTTCTTATTCGGTACTTTATTCGGCAGTTAAATATTTGATATTTAACGTCAATTTATCTGCCGGATAACTTTATTCCAGAGTGAAAAGACGCTACTTTTTTTATCTGTCAGATAAACTTCCCGTTAACTATTTATCCGGAGGTGAAAAGACCGGGCCTAATATATATTGCATGTAAATAAATAAAAACATCAGAAATAGAAAACAAGAATTAAGTTATAATCTTAAGTTAAAGTAAATAATAAAAACAATAAATATAATAAAACAAAATACTTATTTGTTTGTGAAAAAGCTATTTCTTTGTGGCATTTTTGTAATTATTGTAACTATTTTAATAGGGAAATAAGCCACAATTTACTTGAAAAAATAACTTTATTATGGTTTCTACTACCACATCGGACGTCGTTGTCAAAATACAAAATGTTTTATTATTTTCTTTATTAAATATTATTTAATTTATTATTATTATTTATGCATATTATTACCTGTAAATATTTCTTCTGATTGTTAATTGTAAAGGATAGAAAAATTACCATTTATTTTATTTTCTTTTAGAATCAGCTGAGAGAAGTGGTCTACAAAAAAACAGGAAGGAAATGGAATATGTGGCTATGAAAGGCAAAAGAAAGGTTTACAAAGCAAATGTGACACATTTTTTTATAGGAATATCAGTAAATTCCATTAAAAAAATGTATGAAAAGATTTTTTACAATAAAAATGTTTATATTTATCAAGGATGTATTATTTGGTATGGCCACATATCGTCAGTGATGTGACAATACCTCCTATTTGTTTTTTCATCAGATTTGTAAGATAGATTAAAAACTTGTTTGGGTCACCTCCTGTTTTCATATATTTTTTGACTTGTTTTGCAGTAAATTTAACTATCTATTTACTACAAAACAAGTCAGAACTTACGTATGAAAACAGGAGGTGACCTTAAAAATGTTTTTCGTCTCCTGTAAACCTCATGAAAGAAGATATAGGAGGTATTGTCACATCACTGACGATATATTTCAGAGAATGTCTAAAAAATATACTGTGAATGTTCAAAGAACGTTCGTAGACATTCATGGAATGTTCCAACAAGACATTTAGTCTAAAAAATATACTGTGAATGTCCAAAGAACATTCATGGAATGTTCCAACATTCATGGAATGTCCCAACAAGACATTCAGTCTAAAAAATATACTGTGATGTCCAAAGAACATTCGTATACATTCATGGAATGTTCCAACAAGACATTCAGTCTAAAACATATACTGTGAATGTCCAAAGAACATTCGTAGACATTCATGGAATGTTCCAACAGAACATTCTAAGAATATTTAAAATGCTGACACAGCACTTTCCTGGGACTTTCCAGGGACATTCGTGTGCATTTGGGGACATTCCAGGAATGTTTTCAATGTCCTGTGAGTACTTTCTAGGAACATTCCTGGAATGTTTTGTGTTATTACATTATTTTGTATGACATTAATGTTCACAATGTGTTTGTAGACTTCAAAAGGCATACGACTCAGTCAAAAGGAACATACTATACTGTATATTGGCTGAACTGGCATACCACACAAGCTAATTAGACGCATTAAAGCCACAATGGATGAAACTCAGGCATGTGTACGATACAAAACCACCGGAGAGACTTTTTCAAAATCTCGTAGGGATTGAAGCAGGGAGATGGGCTAGCCCCAACATTGTTTAACCTGGCACTGGGTATACGGTTAGGCAAATGCAAACTGTACGAGGAAACCTACTGACCAACAGAACCGTTCAACTGGCCGATGATATTAATATTATGAGTAGAACATCAACAGGAGCACAGGAAACATACGCAGAGTTAAAAACGCAAACGAAGAGGCTAAGTATGGAAATTAACAAATAAGAAACAAAAATAATGGTACAGACGAGAAGAAATATAGTCCCAGAGAACATTAAATATGAAGATGATATTGAAACGGTTGGAAAGTTTACATATCTGGGAGTAGAAATATATGCCGACAGATCAGAAGATGGAGAAATACGGAAGAGAATATCTCCAGCAAATAGAGCTTGCCCCCTCCCATATATTTTGGTATAAAAGTGTCCACCGAAATACAAAGATAAGAATCGATAAAACCTTAATTCGACCAATAGCATGCTGTGGTAGGGAAGCATGGGTCCTGAGAGAATCGTCAAAAAACAAACTCGACACATTCGAAAGGAAAGTAATAAGGAGAATACTAGGACCTATGAGGAAAAACGGAATCTTCAGAATTCGATACAACGAACTTTATCAACTTTATAAGGAAACACCCCTGTCAGACTTCTTCTCTTCTGCAGATGCCATCTCCGCTACGGAGGTTAGCAATCATCATAGCTGTTTTAATTTTTGAGACAGTAACTCTAAATAGTTGTTTTGAGATTTATCCAAATAATTCTCTCAGGTCCTTTAGCCATAAAATTTGTCTTCTTCCGATGCTTCTTCTGCCATATATCTTTCATTGCATTATGAGTCGCAGGATGCCATACTTCTCGCCCCGCATGACATGTCCGAGATATTGTCAGACTTCATTAGAATACAAATATTGCAATGGGCCGAACATGTGATAAGAATGGGACAGGATAGGCTACCAAAAAGAGCACTGAATGCTAGGATGCAGGGAATGAGACCGGTTGGAAAGCCAAGAAAGCGCTGGGAAGACACAGTAAGCAGTGATGCAGAAGCATTTTTAGAAGTCCGTGTATAGAGAAGAGCAGCGCCAGATAGAAAAGGGTGGAGGCAAAAAATAAAGGAGGCCAAGGCTCAATTTGGGCTACAGTGCCGCGAAAGAAGAAGAACAGGATGAGAGGACGAACTTTCTTTTTGCGTACTGTTGTGAGCTGTAAAATATGATAATATTGCATCTTTTTGTGCCTGCCATTCCTGTTCTCTTAAATTTTGCTTTTTTCATTTTTCACTGCCACTTAAATGTTTTTTACTACTTAAGGGTAAGGTTCTTAGGTTAAGAAAAATAAATGTTTAAAGAAATTTAATAAAACGGCTAATGATTAATCAATAGAGTAGTTGAATTAACTTAAAAAGTACAGGACTGAAAACTAATACCAGCATAAGCAAGCAATACCTTATATTTGCAGAAAACGGTATGAACATCAAACTAAATATTAAAGTGCATTTTGAATAAGTATCATGATAATTAATACGTGACGATACCTTTTGTTAATCCTACCTCTTGTTTATCCTTCGGAGTGGTGTCTAATTTTTGCTTATTGTACCTATATGCCGACAAAGCAATCTACCTAATCCTTATTGAAGTTTTATGATAATAACGGTTTATGGTTTTTGATATAACCTAATTTGTTATCAATTCCTGTTCGTAAAATGAAATAATTTTGAAAATTTATTTTGTTTTCCAATCAAAATTTTGTTTTAGTGATCTTTTCGGGCCCCATTAAAATGCGGGCCCGAGGCAGGGGTCTCATAGGCCTAGTGGTAAAATAGGCTCTGGACCCAAGATAGAATTGTGTGGAGAAATGCAATTAGGGAAGCCGACACTGCATAGGGATAAGGCAAAGAGAATGATGATAATGATAATAGGTGTAATGTGTAGATACTTATATAGAATAGGTTTGAAATAGAGTAGAATATAATAGAATAAAGAGACTATATACCTACATAGATACATCCCTAATAGCACAAGGATGTCCTTCACGGACTTTAGGGAGGTTAGTTTTCGCCCAAGGAACATCCTATTTTGGTCCAAATGTCGCGCTACCGAATGTCCGTTGGACGTCCACTTAAGGTCCGAAGGGACGTACATTGGACCTTAATCGGACGTCCTAGGGGACGTAAATTGGACCTTAACAGGACGTCCTATTTTGGTCCAAATGCCACGTTGCCAAACGTCCAATGGACGTCCACCTAACGTCCGAGGGGACGTTCAGTGAACGTCAATTGGACCTTCATAGGACATCCCAGTTTGGTCCAATGTCTTGCTGCCGAACGTCCATCTAACGTCCTGAGAGGACCTCCGGTGGACGTCTAGCATCGATATTTAGACCTGTGGAGAATGTATGGTGGGAAATAAAAAATATATTTTTAAGGAACTTATATTACATCTTATATTAAATTACAATTATTGGATATTACATTATTTACATTAAATTACAATACACTTCTCCAAGAAATTAACGCACCACCTTAAAAATAGGGCATTTTTGATGTCTCGAATTTTCTAAACCTGTTGTCTCATCTGAGTGATTTTTTTATAATATAGCCTAGGCTATAGGTTACATCCTTAAGCTTGTCATGCACTGGTAGCTATACTGTAATATATGTATATTATATCATATCGCTCTCTATAGTAATGAGTGAGCCTGCAGACAGGGAACTACCCACATAACAATGATGTTCGTATCATGTTCTAAGCATATACTACCAACATTCGTCAGAGTATATTCTTTTTAGTATATGCGTAGTACAAGCATAGCATGTACCTTAAAAAACATTCTAAATTTCATGTTCTTTGCACATACTTTAAAGTATATTCTCGTACCGAATATACTGAGTACATTCGTGTACGTAGTAACTCGGAATATTCGTAAAAGTTTATTCTTAGAATGTACCTTTACCGAATATTCTTAGCACATACTTATAAGTACATTCTTAACACATACTTATAAGTAGATACTATTCTCAGAATATACTTTTACCGAATATTCTTAGCACATACTTATAAGTACATACTTAACACATACTTATAAGTAGATACTTTTAAAATATCTTAAAAATAATATATATGTATGTATAGGAAGAATAATGTTAGCCTATAGATTATCAACTTCGTTAAGAATAATTAATGAAATTTAAAAATTTATGTATGTAGGTACTATTAATTAAACTACCGAATTCATTATTTAAAATTGTTTTAATTGTATGGTAAAAATGTTTAAGAATTAATTGTATTAACGAAAAAGGAGAAATTGTCGTTTCGCTTTCATAACTGAAATGCATTTACTATTTTGATTAAGTTTATTGAGTATTCTTATGAAGAATTTTATTTTTACATGGAATTGACATTCAGGTAAGCTGTGTGGCTGAGCCAAAACCCACAACCGGCACAAACAAAGCGGAAACGACCGCTGCATACCTGCATAGGGGTTAGCGGGTAGGGGGTTGGGAACAAAGGAAAAATACAAAATATGAAAATAGTTACTGAATAGGCATTTGGCATTTGTGTCTACACTTAACACTAACAATGTCTATGCTGTGTTGTGAGGAAGACCAAGTATTTCAACCAGGAATAGGAACATGCATAATTAAACGTTTTATTTTGTTTGCTGTCAACTTACAAATAAAAAATTCATTTTGGTACTTCAATATTACTTAAATAGTAAGTATGTATATAGGTACATATAAGCAACATATAAATTTTAGTTATTTACATACATATGTTACATAATATTTATTTGGGTACGATAGGTATATGAATATGAATATATAAATTTATATATTCAGCATTTTTATTTTTATATGCACATAATAACTAAATATATATACCTACTTACCTATATAATATTGATATAACTAACTAAAATTTATATAATATTTTATATTTACTTTTTAAGTAATATTGTAGAATGTACTAACTACATTCTCATATGTAATATGTAAATTTAGTAGAAAGTAGAACCTAGGATGAGATTCGGTGATGCTGAAAACATGCTTCTGAGCAATATAGCACTTCCTTGTAATATTCTTCCCATATACTAAAAAGTACATTCTTCCTATATACTAAAAGATGTGAGGTAGTACATTCTAAGTACATAAATAGAAGGTTTATAGCACCTTCTTAGAATATCCTAAAAAGTATATTCTTGGTATATACTGAGAAGAAGTGCGGTAGTACATTCTAAGTATATACATAGAACGTTTAAGTACTGTAATGTAGTATATACTCAGTATGTGCTCTGCACATTCGCAATGGTAATTACGCATATTCTTAGTATATACTTTTTCTGAAAAGTATGTTCTATGAATCTACTAAGAACATGAAATTGTTATGTGGGTAATGGTTCCGTATGTGCAGGCTCACTCATTACTATAGAGAGCGATGTGATATAATATATATTACAGTATAGCTCCCCGTGCATGACAAGCATAAGGAAGTAACCTATAACCTTAGAACTAACAAAAAAATTAAATAAATACTCTATTTAAATTATTTTTAAACATATTCAGAGATATATCAAAAATTTCAATGTGTTTGTCATTTATAAGTTTACAGTAACGATCTATAGGTGAATTTTGGCCATAACTGGTGCGATGGAAAGGAATATAAAATGTTATAAAATCACCTCTTCGATTTCTAGTTTGTATATCAACATGAATACACTGTAATAGATCACAGCAATCTAAATTTCCATTTATTAAATTATACAAATATACTAATCCTACTCGATTGCCTCTATTTTTCAGTGTATTAAGTTTTAAACTGTTTTCTATTAATGAATAATCGTGATCTACAATAGTTTGACCTAATTTAAATGCACAGAACCTCAAAAATTTGTGTTGAATTTTTTCAACAGTCATATTCATAGAGTTAAATATTAGCATAGAGAGAGTGTCATTCAGAGCGAAGTGACGACACCATCTTTTTTATTTGGATTAGTGCTGTTTCACTCTTACGCATAGTAAAGCTGCTACAGTTGTCCTCCTCTTCCGTGCCTATATTCACACTGAATGTCATTATAGATTCTCGATACAATGTGTTAGAAGGAGATGCAGCAAACCAGTCCCCTGAGATCTTGTCGTCAGGAAGCGCGGAAGGTAGGCTCCCTCTATGTTAATATATACCTCTATGGTCATATTAGGGAATCCATCGACCTGTCAAAGTTAAATCACGTGATCTTTGGTTGGCACACAAAACTGTTCCTAACCTAAACTCAATGTAATTATTGACTTTTCTTATTTGTTTTTTGTCGTGATTTTGAGGTAATCTACATTCGCTCTCGCGAGATTTTTTTTGACACTGACGTTAGTAATTTCTTTTTTGAAAAATTCAGTTGTCAGAAGTGACTGGAAACTACTACAAAACCAACGCACCTACTCATATCCAATATTATTAATAGTAAACAGACATAAAAATAACATAAACCTTACGCCAATCAATATTTATTTATTTAAACCATTATAATGTATTGATAGCAAATGAGAAAATTATTTATTGTACAAAATAAAAATATTTTGTAGAAATAAACTTCACAAAATTTTATGAGATTAGTAGACACTCCCACTATTTCTAATAATTCTTCTTTTTTTAATGAAAGATTAAGTTGATTTGAGTTGATTTTAGCAGTTAATAGTGTGAGGTAGGAATTTTTGTGTTGTACGTTTCCTATTCCGAATGTCTCAAAAAAAATCTCGCGGTATAGTATTTAAAGACATTCATTAGATTAATTATTTTATAAACTTTACGTTTTTGGTGATTTTGAGTGCTGACAACATGCCTGTGACTTGTATAGTAGTGAACTGTGGAAGTCCAACTGATCGGGATAATGTTAATTTTAATTTGTTTTTTGTCCTGATTTTGAGCTAATATAGTATTTAAAGACATTCATTAGATTAATTATTTTATAAACTTTACGTTTTTGGTGATTTTAAGTGCTGACAACATGCCTGTCACTTGTATAATAGTGAACTCTGGAAGTCCAACTGATCAGAATAATGTTAATTTTAATTTGTTTTTTGTCGTGATTTTGAGCTTAATATAGTATTTAAAGACATTCATTAGATTAATTATTTTATAAACTTTACGTTTTTGATGATTTTGAGTGCTGACAACATGCCTGTGACTTGTATAGTAGTGAACTGTGGAAGTCCAACTGTTCAGAATAATGCTAATTTTAATTTGTTTTTTGTCGTGATTTTGAGCTTAATATAGTATTTAAAGACATTCATTAGATTAATTATTTTATAAACTTTTCGTTTTTGGTGATTTTAAGTGCTGAAAACATGCCTGTAACTTGTATAGTAGTGAACTGTGGAAGTCGAGCTGATCAGTTAATGTTAATTTTTTTCGTGTTCCCTCTATAGGGCTTTTCATTCACAGTCATTTGTTTTGAGCTTCTGTCATATGTCATATAATCCGTGTATAGTAATATTATACACGGATTATACAACATCTAACAGAAGCTCGAAACAAATGACAATCGATGAAAAGCCCTATTAGAAACTCATTTATGTTTCCTCGCCTAACTAAATTATCAAAAAACAGGACGCACTCATGCTAGGAATTAAGGTTTTTATTAATATTATTACAATTATTTATATGTGACACTAACGTAACTAGTGACATTAATTTTTAGGCCAATGTGACAAACTTTATTAATACTAAATTTTAACATTTATCCCCTATTTTGTTAAAACAATATTATTTTGTTTTTCATTCTATTCAAAATAAATGCAGTTTTGACAGGGAATTTGTTTTGTTATTTATTTATTCCATATAGACCTGGATCCCGCGTACCAAAAAAAAGTTGATTAATAGCAAGCTGAAAATTTATTAATAGCTTAACGGTGTCTAGTTTGACAAACTTTGTACGCGAACACTGGAAGTTTTAACTGTGGGACAGGTTAAAAATTTGGAACGTCAAACTACGAAAATATTTATGTAATTTGTCAGATAAAACTTCCAATTGATTTGCTACCAATTCATTAAATTCTCATGCAAAAACCAGACTGGTGAAAAAATCACCAACTGGGCATTTTAATGAGTAGAACACGAAGACCATGTCAAACTACAGGAATCATGTTGGTTAGTAAGAGCAGTCTGATTTTTGCATGAGAATTTAATGAAAGGATAACAAATCAATTGAATGTTCTGTCCGACAAAATATATGGGATGTTTTTGTAATCTGAGTTTCCAAACTGTTTCACAATTAAAACTATCCCTGTTCCAGTGTCACAATACATCAAAGTTTGTCCAACTGGACACCGTTAAGCTATTAACAAATTTTCAGCTTGCTATTAATCAATTTTTTTGGTACATGGGATCCAGGCCTAATAGGTTTGTTCGTAGTACGACACAAACGATTAGCAACTGCTGCCAACCATCAGATGCATGAGCAGTTAATAGTTAGCATTCATAGACTACGAATGCACATGTGTCTGATGGTTGGCAAGAGTTGCTGATCATTCTACGAACAAACCTATCAGTAATCACTATTTGTGATATCCATGGGTAGTTACTAACAGAAAGAGGCAGGATTCGATATTTAAATCATTTATTTTAGAGTCAAAACATAGTCATACCTTAAACGATAAATGTATATTATCATTACAAGTTGATACTAATTACAAAAATAAATACACATTTAAAAGACCAATACATAATTACTCATGATGAAGAAGTACATTATAATTAAAAATGAATAACCATTTTCATATCGCTTCAACACAATGCCAAAGCCATCTTATATTTCAGTTCGTTTAGTGAGCACAAGAAGCACTCTGACCGAACAGTTTCAAAACTCATTAGTTTTTCATCAGAGAATGCATATGTTGCTATCTCCAAACCATGTAGCTGTAACATATGTACATGCATTGGGTTCTTCATCGTCTGTCTTGCCCTGGGCATACTCAGCTAAAAATAGGATTGCTGCAGACTTCACTATTACCAGCCATACACATACAATCTGCATTTGCTATCATCAGAACTGGCTATCACCCCACCCAAGCATTTAGTCATTTAGCATTAGATTTTTGGAAATGCTTCACCTAAAAAAATATTTTATTTTTTTGGAAATTCTTCAACTACAAAAATTTATTTTTATTAGAGTATTTGCGTTCTTTACAATGATTGAGAATATTTTATTTAAAATCAGACATTCATATAATATAATTTTAGAACAATCAATGACAGTAATTCAAATAGATGGCAGTAATAAATCATTTTTAGATAATTATAGAGTTCGCAGTTTACAGATTAGGACGACAATATGTCTGGTTTCATACAGATATATAAACGTAAATAAATCTAATATTTAGAACCAATTTATCCAAAAGACACTAATACTGTTATCCATATATTTCTTAATGGTGAATAAATAAAATAAAGGCATACCTTTCCAACAATAATATGGAAATCAGGAAATCATTAACAATTTTTTACTCCATTCAAAACAAATCCAGCTGTAAAATATTTATGTGCCTGAAGGCTTTTGTATGCTTTCAAGCAGCAACTCCGAGATTCCACCAGATATGTATAAATATCTATAATAGTAACTTGATGGTCTGCACTTTACTGTAAAATCCAATTCTGACTGAATTGCGTATGGATCCAAATCCCCAATTATTTTCAGCTTCAATAAATATCCAAAAAAAAAAAAGAAATAATGTTATTGCTTGCAAAATTCATCATTATTGATAAATATCGGGGCAAAATGAACAGTAAATAAAATTGTTTCGCCTACCTTTCTCGCAACATCTGGAGTTTCCAATAATAATTTCCTTAAATAATCAGTTTGCATTGTGGTAAAGTTTATAAAGTTGACAAAAACAGGAAACGAAATCCAAATGCATCCAAAATAGACAAAATACGACGATAAACAATGAAAAATCATTGAAAAATAGATACAAACATAACCTCTTTGTTAGTTTGTGTGCCAACCAGAGGTCACGTGGTTTGGATTGCCTAATTATGAACTGCATGTTATGGAGACCATACTATAGAGCCATATTCAAGTTTAGATCGCACCAAAGAACAATAAACTCCTCTTACAGTGTCAACTGAAAAATTACTACAGTGTCTCAAAATAAATCCTAACATTTTTGAAGACTAAACTGTTATGTAATTAATGTGTTCAACAAAACTCAAACTCTCCTCAAAAATCACTCCTAAATCTTTAACTTTTGAAACATATTTCAGATCTTCATTATTTATTTTATATGAAGTATTAATCTTCCTATTACCTTTGAAAAAACTAATGTAAAAATGATAGAGGCATTCAATCAAATAGAACGAGCTGCACAAAATAGTGGCCTTAAAATCAACCAGAACAAAACAAAATATATGCAGGTAAGTAAAAACACAGAAATAAGGCAGCCACAAAATATAACAATAGGAGAATACAACATTGAGGGGGTAAAAAACTTTACATACTTGGGATCCCTAGTCACATCTGATAATAACGTAGCAGAGGAAGTGAAGAGGCGAATATTTATTGCCAATAAAAGTTACCATGGCTTAATTCGGCAACTAAGATCAGACAACGTCGCAAGGAAAACAAAATGCCAAATATACAAAACCCTAATAAGACCGGTACTCACATACGGCTCAGAAACCTGGACACTCACTAAAAGAGAGGAAACATTGCTAGCCACCTTTAAAAGAAAAATCTTGCGACACATATATAAGGGCACAAAAGAAAATGGAATTTGGCGAAGAAGGTACAACTTTGAACTATACGAAATATACCAGGATCCGGATATCATAACATTCATTAAAATAGGACGGCTGCGTTGGATGGGACATGTAGAAAGAATGGAAGAAGGCGAAATACCAAACAAAATATTCAAACAGATGCCAGTAGGAAAAAGAACAAGAGGAAGACCGAAGCTGAGATATTTAGAACAAATAGAAAATGATATAAAAACCTTAAAAATAAAAAACTGGAGAAAAAAAGCACGAAACAGATCAGAGTGGAGAAGAATCCTGGAACAGGCCAAGACCCAGAAAGGGCTGTCGAGCCAATGATGATGATGATAAAAATTTTATGGGGGTTTTGTTCCCTTTAACCCCCCCAAACTTTTGGGTACGTTCCAATTAAATTATTTCTGCGGTACCATTAGTTAAACACTGTGTTTTTAAAACTTTTTTACCTCTTTCTATTTTTTCGATAAAGCTCTTTTTATCAAGATATGGCTTCTTTTTAAAATGGTTCAAAATATACCTAAAAATGTAAATCATAAATAAATTTTCATATTATTAGTCTCTACAATAGTACTTAACCATATACAAATATGTGGTGGATTTGACAAATATTCAAAATATCACGATAAAAACTGACTTCAAAAAAGTACTAAGAGGCAAAAAAGTTTTAAAAACATTGTGTTTAATAGTACCACAATAATAATTCAATTGTAACTTACACAAAAGTTTGGGGGGGTTTAAACGAACAAAACCCCCATAAAATTTGTATGGGGTGTCGGGTGTCCAAATTTCACTATACAGTAGAACCTCGATTATCTGTCTCTCTATTAACTGTCACCTCTGTTCACCGTTTTGTAAGAGAGACTAAAAACTTTTTTTACAGTCACCTCCTGTTTTCATATGATATTTTTTGACATGTTTTGTAGTAAATTCAATTATCTATTTACTACAAAACATGTCAAAATTTACATGTGAAAACAGAGATGACCCTAAAAATGGTTTTCGTCTCCTACAAAATTCATGAAAAAGCAGATAGGAGGTATTGTCACATCACCGACGATATACCAGAAGTATATGTGGCCATACCAAATAATACATCCTTGATAAATATAAACATTTTTATTGCACAAAATCTTGTCATATATTTTTTTCCATAATCATCACTAGGATGATGATTCATTTGTATTGAATTGTACATTGCAATTCTCTGATGTTTGGGAAAAAGGGCTTAAGTCAGAATTGCACATCGATAATGTTTTGATGATTTCTGGACCAGAAAAATCGGCTCTTTTTATTGGTACATACAGTGTAAGTCTGCAACACTTTTTTTATGGTCCAGAAATCATCAAAACATTATTGATGTGCAATTCTGACTTAAGCCCTTTTTGCCAAACATCAGAGAATTACAATCTGGTCATAACTGACCAATGAGCAAATTTAATTTAACCTAAATTACTGCTGTTCCTTAAAATGAAGAGCTTACCCCATAGCGTCTCTTATCTAATCTAACAAGATCGTGCACTATTCTAACATACACAGGCACACAAGCACTACGCTCTGCTTTTCACTATCACCTATCACTCAAACTAGTTCAAAAGGCTTTGTCCTCTTCAATCTTCTAGTTTGTCCAGTAGTAGATATCGAGGAGTGTGGATTTTCTCAATATTCTCATACTTATGAAGTTGTTGTTGCTCATGACTTCCTGCTATCTTCTTGATGACTATATTATCCAGGTTCCATTCCTAGGTCTTGATATTTGTTTATAAAGTAATATCTTATTATGCATCGACAATGTGGAGTTCCTTCCAACTAGTCAATACACTTTTTATAGGTATCTTTCTTTTGCCTTTCATAGCCACAACAAGGCTATAATACGTTTCCTTCCTGGATTTTTTGTAGACCACTTTCAGCTGATTCTAAAAAATTAAAATGAATGGTAATTTTTCTATTCTTTACAATTAAAAATCAAAAGAAATAGGTACTACTATTTACAGGTAATAATATGCATAAATAATTCGTTTCCTAAAGAATACAGAAAATTGAAAACATACCAAATAATACTTACATAATTGTTTAAACAAAAGAGACCCAGCCAGAGCAAAACGCAAAACTCAGACAGAACTGCAAAAAAAGCCACTAATTTCCATTTTCCCACCCCCTTATCTTAAGTCCACTTTACATCAACAATAAATTGGACAAGAAATTGACCAAGTTATTCAAGGCCAAATTTGACGTGTAAAAGCACACTTTGACATCTAAGTTTGTTCGTTATAAACTTCACGTGACGAAAAAGAAAATTGTTCTATTTTTTCATTTATTTGGCGTGAATTCAGTGTCACCAACCTGTGTCCATTTGGCGGGAAGTGGAAGTAGAGCTTTTTGTTTATTATTATTTGTTGAGGTTGTCTTTCATGTTCATGACAACCTAAAAATTTTGATTGGAAAATGCATATAAGATAAGGGGGTGGGAAAATGGAAATTAGTGGCTTTTTTGCAGTTCTGTCTGTTAGTTTTGCTCTGGCTGGGTCTCTTTTGTTTAAACAATTATGTAAGTATTATAAAAACGTTTTCAATTTTCTGTATTCTTTAGGAAACGAATTATTTATGCATATTATTACCTGTAAATAGTAGTACCTATTTCCTATTTCTTTTGATTTTTAATTGTAAAGAATAGAAAAATTACCATTCATTTTAATTTTTTAGAATCAGCTGAAAGTGGTCTACAAAAAAACCAGGAAGGAAACGTATTATAGCCTTGTTGTGGCTATGAAAGGCAAAAGAAAGATACCTATAAAAAGTGTATTGACTAGTTGGAAGAAACTCCACATTGTCGATGCATAATAAGATATTACTTTATAAACAAATATCAAGACCTAGGAATGGAACCTGGATAATATAGTCATCAAGAAGATAGCAGGAGGTCATGAGCAACAACAACTTCATAAGTATGAGAATATTGAGGAAATCCAGCTCCTCGATATCTACTACTGGACAAACTAGAAGATTGAAGAGGACAAAGCCTTTTGAACTAGTTTGAGTGATAGGTGATAGTGAAAAGCAGAGCGTAGTGCTTGTGTGCCTGTGTATGTTAGAATAGTGCACGATCTTGTTAGATTAGATAAGAGACGCTATAGGGTAAGCTCTTCATTTTAAGGAACAGTAGTAATTTAGGTTAAATTAAAATTGCTCATTGGTCAGTTATGACCAGATTGTAATTCTCTGATGTTTGGCAAAAAGGGCTGAAGTCAGAATTGCACATCAATAATGTTTTGATGATTTCTGGACCATAAAAAAAGTGTTGCAGACTTAAACTGTATGTACCAATAAAAAGAGCCGATTTTTCTGGTCCAGAAATCATCAAAACATTATCGATGTGCAATTCTGACTTAAGCCCTTTTTCCCAAACATCAGAGAATTGCAATGTACAATTCAATACAAATGAATCATCATCGTAGTGATGATTATGGAAAAAAAAAATATATATATGAGCAATATTTCTACTTTTCGGTGAATTTTGTGGGGAGGGTCCTCGGATTTTCTTCAAATTTTAGTATGTTATTGGACCTATTTAAAAAACGTTATCCTGAGACTTACAGACCCCTAGGGGCCTTAGAGCCCTAGATAGGGCCCGTCAAAGACCCAAAAAAGGTCGTTTTTGCCGTATATTTGACAGGCTGTATATCGGCTCCCATTTAACCGATTTTGACTTACCAAACGTCATTGTCTTTGTAATTTTAAGTAGTTTTTTCAGTGACAATTTCAAGGCTTTAGTCAATAACCCTGATTTTTGGGACCATTTTAAGTAACGCTAAAAATTTCAAAAAATTACTATTTTCAAAAATTTGTCAAAAATCTAATTTTAATCCGATTTTCCTTTTCTGGACGACAGTTTAAAGGTATTAAAAAGGGCTTTAAAATGATATTTTGTGAGTTAAAATCCGTTTAGTAGAAGTGGAGATAAAACAGATTGAAAATAGACATTTTTGTAAAAATGGGGTTTTTACGGATTTTCAAAGTGCTGACACGTTTTGGGGTATATATTAAATTGTACAAAAATTTTTTTACAGGCAGTTTTTTCTATAAATAATAACGTTTCATTGGAGATTTTCTTGGCCCGAGCCTCTATCTACCTTATATAACCCTCTAAAAATGAGTATTTTGTTACTCAAATGAGACAACTTAACAAACAACTTACGGCTTATTTCTATCAATCAGATAGCCTGAAGACTTTATCTATCACAGATTATAAAAGTAGAGATTAAAACCTTTTATTTAAGGGGTCATACAAACTTCTAGGTAGCCTAGAAGTGCAGTTATGATATTTCAAAGTCTTAACTAAAATCAAAGTATTAATTCTGTGAACGCTACTTTTATAGACTAAGAGCCGCTATAGATGAAATTTGATAATTATTTTAAACACGATAAAAGCCTAAAACTTAAATAGTAGAACCTAAAAGAAAAGCTATGAACACTCTGCCGTCACTTTTTAGAGGCACACACCTCGACAGTGGCGCATCAAACATTCTACTTATGGAGGGGATAAATAAATTAAAAGGTACCCTCCCTCACTCCCAGAATTTTTTTTTTTTTATTTTTTAAAGTTATACGTGATTCAAAAATAAGACTCAGTGTAATTTCAACCCGCCTCCCCTGTTTTCCTACCCCCACCATCAAAAAGTTCATTTCTCGTTTTTTATTTTTTTTAGGTGGGATGTAATCAATTTTAAAATTTCAAAAAATTCACACGCATACTTGTGGCTTTTACAAAACATGCCTATTTTTTATAGACACGTAGGTTGAGTGACGTAACCTAAAAAAAATTATTTTTTTATTTTTATAAACTTTTAAACGAAAAACTTTTTTTTGGGGATGGCTGTTGGACTATTTTGTTTTAATTTTGTGTATTTTATCAAATGCTATATTTCTAATTTATTTCAGAAGTTTCCGTAAGGTTCTCCATCTTCAAAAATCCAAAAAATTGTTTTTCGAGGGGGTTTTTGGGGGTTTCAACGTATTTATCCAATTTTTAAATATTCTACAGGACACAGTTACTTCAATTAACATATAACCTATAAAATAACATTAATTTAATCTATTTTGAAGTCTGTAAAATAGGGAAAATCACCAAAAATCCCCTAAAAAACAGTTTTTTGGATTTTTTGGTGGTGGGGGAAGGGGGATGGGGGTGGTGTGTTAAAATTACACTGAGTTTTATTTCTTAATAACGTAGAACTTTAAAAAATTAACAAAATTGAATTCTGGGTGTAAGGAAGGGTACCTTTTAATTTATTTATCCCGTTCATAAGTGGAAAGTTTGATGCGCCACTGTCGAGGTATGTGCTTCTAAAAAGTGACGGTATAGTGTTCATACGTTTTCTTTTAGGTTTTATTGTTTAAGTTATGGCCTCTTATCGTGCCTAAAATAGTTAACAAATTTCACCCATAGCGGCACTTAGTCTATAAAAGTAGCGTTCACAGAATTGATACTTTAATTTTAGTTAGGATTTTGAAATATCATAACTGTACTTCTAGGCTACCTAGAAGTTTGTGTGAGCCCTCAAATAAAAGATTGTGATCTCTACTTTTCTAATCCGTAATAGTTAAAGTCTTCAGGCTCTCTGATTGATATAAATAGGCCGTAAGTTGTTTGTTAAGTCACCTCATTTGAGTAACAAAATACTCATTTTTAGAGGGTCATATAAGGTAGATAGAGGCCCGGGCCAAGAAAATCTCCAATACGAAGTTATTACTTATATAAAAAGTTACGTCTAAAAAAATTTTGGTACAATTTAATATATACCCCAAAACGTGTCAGCACTTTGAAAATCCTTAAAAACGCGATTTTTACAAAAATGTCCATTTTCAATCTGTTGTATATCCGCTTCTACCGAACGGATTTTAACTCTTGAAATATTGTTTTAAAGACCTTTTTATTACGTTTAAACCGCCGACCAGGAAAAGAAAATCGGATTAAAATTAGATTTTTAACAAATTTTTGAAAATAGCAATTTTTTGAAATTTTTAGCGTTACTTAAAATGGTCCCAAAAATCAAGGTTATTAATTAGAGACTTGAAATTGTCACTGATAAAACTACTTAAAATTATAAAGAAAATAATGTTTGGTGAGTTAAAATCGGTTAACTGGGAGTCGATATACAGCCTGTCAAATATAGGCTAAAAACGACCTTTTTTGGGTCTTTGACGGGCCCTATCTAGGGCTCTAAGGCCCCTAGGGGGCTGTAACTCTCAGGATGACGTTTTCTCAATAAGTCCAATAACATACTAAAATTTGAAAAAAATCCGAGGACCCTCCCCACAAAATTCACCGAAAAGTAGAAATATTGCTCATATATATATATATATATATATATATATATATATATATATATATATATATATATATATATATATATATATAGAAATATATATATTTTGTGCAATAAAAATGTTTATATTTATCAAGGATGTATTAGTTGGTATGGCCACATATACTTCTGGTATATCGTCGGTGATGTGACAATACCTCCTATCTGCTTTTTCATGAATTTTGTAGGAGACGAAAAACCATTTTTAGGGTCATCTGTTTTCACATGTAAATTTTGACATGTTTTGTAGTAAATAGATAATTGAATTTACTACAAAACATGTCAAAAAATATCATATGAAAACAGGAGGTGACTGTAAAAAAAGTTTTTAGTCTCTCTTACAAAATGGTTAACAGTTAATAGAGAGACAGATAATCGAGGTTCCACTGTATAGTGAAATTTGGACACCCGACACCCCATACAAATTTTATGGGGGTTTTGTTCGTTTAAACCCCCCCCCCCCCAAACTTTTGTGTAAGTTACAATTGAATTATTATTGTGGTACTATTAAACACAATGTTTTTAAAACTTTTTTGCCTCTTAGTACTTTTTTGAAGTCAGTTTTTATCGTGATATTTTGAATATTTGTCAAATCCACCACATATTTGTATATGGTTAAGTACGATTGTAGAGACTAATAATATGAAAATTTATTTATGATTTACATTTTTAGGTATATTTTGAACCATTTTAAAAAGAAGCCATATCTTGATAAAAAGAGCTTTATCGAAAAAATAGAAGGAGGTAAAAAAGTTTTAAAAACACAGTGTTTAACTAATGGTACCGCAGAAATAATTTAATTGGAACGTACCCAAAAG
The DNA here is from genome assembly GCF_917563875.1 of Diabrotica virgifera virgifera. Lineage (NCBI taxonomy): Eukaryota > Metazoa > Arthropoda > Insecta > Coleoptera > Chrysomelidae > Diabrotica > Diabrotica virgifera. The sequence continues at coordinate 159,454,559 of NC_065445.1, forward strand.
TTTGGGGGGGTTAAAGGGAACAAAACCCCCATAAAATTTTTATGGGGTGCACAAATTTCACTATAATTTTTCTTTAAGATGTTACTGCAATAATATTGCTTCATGTCCATTTTCAATAAAAAATCTTTAATAGTTTTCGATATATTCGAAAAAATCGAATTTTCATTTTGTATCTTCAAAGGGCTGTAACTTTTTTTGTGTGCATATTTGTACTAAGGTAAGTTAGGTTCATTCAAATTATTTTTGGTCCCAGAATATGTGATTTAATTTACGACCAATCTTTTCGGGACACCCTGTATAATAAATGGGATTAGCTGGCTTAAAAATTCATAATCTACGTTCTGTAGAAAATATACAGTTTTTGGTTTCTTTTTAACTAGATCTTAATATCTAACCAAGCATTTTAAGACCTTTTTATTATTTTTTCGATGATATATTCATGTTTTTAGTTTGTTCAAAATATTCTAGATGATTGTACACTATAATAGATAGCCAACTAAATAAACACAAAAATTTTATTTTTGTTACAGCCTGTATATAAGTTTACCTATATATACAGTGCATTACGCACCACCTTAAAAATTGGGCATTTTTGATGTCTCGAATTTCCTAAACCTGTTGTCCCATCTAAGTGATTTTTTTATAATAATATAGCCTGAGGCTATAGGTTACTGCCTTATGCTTGTCATGCACGGGGAGCTATACTGTAATATACATTATATCACGTCGCTCTCTATAGTAATGAGTGAGCCTGCACATACGGAACCATTAGTTCCCTGTCTGCAGGCTCACTCATTACTATAGAGAGCGATATGATATAATATACATATATTACAGTATAGCTACCAGTGCATGACAAGCTTAAGGATGTAACCTATAGCCTAGGCTATATTATAAAAAAATCACTCAGATGAGACAACAGGTTTAGAAAATTCGAGACATCAAAAATGCCCTATTTTTAAGGTGGTGCGTTAATTTCTTGGAGAAGTGTATTGTAATTTAATGTAAATAATGTAATATCCAATAATTGTAATTTAATATAAGATGTAATATAAGTTCCTTAAAAATATATTTTTTATTTCCCACCATACATTCTCCACAGGTCTAAATATCGATGCTAGACGTCCACCGGAGGTCCTCTCAGGACGTTAGATGGACGTTCGGCAGCAAGACATTGGACCAAACTGGGACATCCTATGAAGGTCCAATTGACATTCACTGAACGTCCCCTCGGACGTTAGGTGGACGTCCATTGGACGTTTGGCAACGTGGCATTTGGACCAAAATAGGACGTCCTGTTAAGGTCCAATTTACGTCCCCTAGGACGTCCGATTAAGGTCCAATGTACGTCCCTTCGGACCTTAAGTGGACGTCCAACAGACATTCGGTAGCGCCACATTTGGACCAAAATAGGACGTTCCTTGGACGAAAACGGACCTCCCTAAAGTCTGTGAAGGACATCCTTGTGCTATTAGGGATGTATCTATGTAGGTATATAGTATCTTTATTCTATTATATTCTACTCTATTTCAAACCTATTCTATATAAGTATCTACACATTACACCTATTATCATCATCATCATTCTCTTTGCCTTATCCCTATGCAGTGTCGGCTTCCCTAATTGCATATCTCCACACAATTCTATCTTGAGTCATATCAATGTTAATCCCCTTTACCAACATGTCCTGCCTTATCGTCTTCTTTGGTCTTCCTCTCCTACTCCTTCCAGGAATCTGCACTTCAGCTATTCTTCGTATTGGGTGATTAACGTCTCGATGTTGAACATGACCAAACCATCTTAACCTATGCTCTCTCATTTTGGCATCAATTGGTGCCACACCTAGACTTCCCCTAATATACTCATATCTAATTTTATCCTTCTTTGTCACTCCACTCATCCATCTAAGCATTCTCATTTCCACCACATGCATTCATTGTTCCGCTTTCTTTTTCACTGCCCAACATTCAGTTCCGCGCATCATAGCCGGTCTTGTGGCTGTTTTATAGAATTTTCCCTTCAGCTTCATTGGAATTTTTCTGTCACAACACACCACTCGCTTCTTTCCACTTCATCCATCCAGCCCTAATTCTACTGCATGCATCTCCATCTATTTCTCCATTACTCTGTAATACTGATCCTAGGTACTTAAAACTATTGCTTTTCACAATCATTTCACCTATTATATTATATTTTACTTTATTCTATACTATATATCTATTCTAATCTATCTATATATTTCATTTAATCTGTTACATTCTACTCTATTCTGTTTTAAATCAAATACTTTATTAGTAAGTATCTACATATATATTACATCTATTCTATTATATTCTACTCTATTCTATTTCAGTTTATTTTATACTATATATCTATTCTAATCTATCTCTCTATTTTATTTATTTTATTAATCTGTTCTATTCTATTCTGTTTGAAATCAAACACTTTACTCAAACAAAGAAACAAACGACATTCAAAAGCTTCTAATAAAAAAATCATTGCATTGGTACTACTGAAAATATTGACATTTTTACAACATTTATTCCAAGTTCCTTCAATTTTTTTGAGGACAAGAAAATTTTGCTTTCAAGAAATTCACGAATTTATTGGCGTCTCTTCTTCTTCTTCCTTTTTTGGCACTGCTCTTGGGCAATTTGCCAGCTCGATGCGTAGGAATTCCAGATGGTCGAGTACGGAATACTCCTGTGAATTCCTATAGCTAAAACACGAACTTTTTGATGTACACTAAATTGTTTTTTGATTCTGTGGACTTTTAAAGAAAATATTTCTGTCTGTACAAAACAAAACAAGGATACTTTTGTAGGTTAGGAAAGGAGAGGTTTTAGGGTTATGTTATTTATGGGCTTGAGACAAAATAAAATAGCTGTCATTTCATGTAAAGTTAATTAAATTTTGATTTTGTTATAAGCCAGGAATTTGATTAAAAATCTGCTAATTTCCAAGTTTATATTGGAGAGTATTGTGTTCATATTACAAGGATATTCGAAACCTTCTCTTTTTATGAATTCATATAGATCCATTCTCGGAATTTTGTTAATGGGACATTCCAAGAATATATGATTTAGAGATTCTGTTTGCCCGCATTCGCAATAGGGATTGTCTTTAATTCCGATTCTGTGTAGGTGTTCTCCAGTTAGGCAGTGTCCAGTACGCATCCTAGTGATCATGGTTATGTGTCGTCTATCAATATATGGTAGTTTGTTGAACCAGTTAGTTTGAGGAAACTTGTCTTGTATTGTTGCATATTGTTTTCCCTTTTGTTTTAGTGACTCCTTCCATGATTGTTGGAATTCTTCTATGGTCTTGTTTTTGACGATGTTAAAGATCTCTTGTGCATCAATTTTAATATCTTTTGGTACATTTAAGGTTCTGCCTAGATTGGCTAATGTGTCTGCCTCTTCATTCCCTGGAATACCTGCATGCCCTGGTATCCAGGCGATCAGGATATTGTTGTTATTATTGTTGGCGTCTAGTATTAGTCTTTTTGTCATAATAGTTATATAGTCCTCTGAATTGATTATACCAGTTTTTGTCAGTTTTGTTACAGCACTTTTTGAATCTGTAAGTATTACCGCGTTTTTTAGGTCTTTCCTTAGAATGGTTGATATTCCTTCATTTATGGCTGCCATTTCCGCTGTTGTGATGCATACTTCATTTGGCAGTCTAGATGAGAATCTGTATTGGATTGATGGAATGTATATGCCAAAGCCTACCCGATCTTTGGTTTTAGATGCATCTGTATATACAAAAGTATATGTTGGTTTCAGCTTTTCTGTGGCCACAAGAAAATTCTGTTTTATATTTGGAGTGGATTTGGCTATTTTTAAATCCAATATATCAACAGGGGACATAATATAGTTATATTCCAAGTTATAGCTTGGAGGAATTTTGGCTTTATGTATTTTTTCTAAGAATGGTGTATATTTGTCAAATGCTGAAATAAGATATGGCATATTGGTGAATCCCTGTGGGTCCATTGTTTGTTTATGTATGGTGTGTGTTTTGCTTAAGATTTGTATTAGAGGGTGGTTAATGCTTGAGAGAGGTTTAATTAAAAATTTGCTCGCTAATATATTTCTTCTGGTTTCCAGATCTATTATTGAGGCTTCTGCCAATAGGACGTTTTTAGGAGTGGATCTCATACACCCCAGGCAAACCCTGATTCCTTCATAAAAAATTGTATTTATTTTTTCTAGGTTATTTTTTGATGTGGGTTTAATGAATATTGATCCCACATCTAGGTGGGATCTCACCAATGCGTTGAAGATGTTTAAGAGTATTTTAGGATCTGCACCCCACCATACTCTACTAATATATTTTAATACATTAAGAGCTTTTTTTGCTTTGTTTGTAATAAGTTCTATGTGTTGATCCCATTTTAAGTTTGTATGTAGGATTGCTCCTAGGTATTTGACATTGTTACTGTATGGGATAGTGTTATTGTCTATGTTAATGTTTATGGGTATGGTTTTCCTTCTCCCCTTAGTAAACCATACTGCTTTGGATTTTTCATTGCATAGAGATAGGTTGTTTTCGTTTAGCCATACTTTTAATTTTATTAGGCTTTTATTTATTTTTTCTGTTAGATTTGTTATATTGTTACCTTTACATACTAACACCAGGTCATCTGCATATCCTATTATTTTAGGGTTCTCATTTATAGTTCTGAAGAGATCATATACATAAATGTTGAACAATATTGTGCTAAGAGGAGAACCCTGTGGAATTCCTGTTGTGGCTACCTCTGGTCCAATAAAAGAACCATCAGTTTTTCTGGTGTATAATAACCTGTTTTCTAGAATTTTGAATGTGAGGTTTGCTAGGTCACTAGGTATGGAGAGATATATCAGTTTGTTATAGAGACTATATATGTTGATTCCATCATATGCAGATTTGATGTCCATAAACACCGCCAGAACAGATTCATTTTCTCGAAAAGCAAGTTGAATAAGAGATGTGAGGTAAGCTAAATTATTTTGGATCCCCAATCCTTTACGGAAACCTGTCTGAAAGTCGCTGAATACACTATTTTTTTCTAGTAAGTAGTCTAACCGGTTCTTTATCATTATTTCTAGTGTTTTTACATAACAAGATGATAGTACAATGGGTCTGTAATTATCTAGGTTTTCAGCGTTTTTTCCTGGTTTTAAAATTGGGATTACATTGTATTTTTTCCATAGACTTGGGAGGGGTTCACCATAGAGGCCTTGATTGTATATGTGTAGTAACACTGTTTTGGCATCGTCTGTAAGATTTTTAATCATGGAATATGACAGGTCGTCCATACCTGGTGCGGAATTATTTTTGTCTTTAAGGCTTATGTTAAGTTCTTCCATTGTGAATGATGGACTGATGTAATTTATTGTAAAGCTAAAGTCTGGAATGATATTAACTATTGTCATATTTTTCAAGAATTGTTGTCGTTTCAAGTCATCGATTTTTAATGCGTTGTATTTTTTCCTTTGGTGGGAGAATTTTTTAATTTTTTTCCATACATATGATAGGTTTGAATCTCTATTTAGAGTTGCACAAAATTCGATAAACTTATTTTTTTTCTTGACTTTTAAGGAAAGTTTTGCTTTTGCTATCTGTTGTTTTGCTATTATATAGTTGTCTATCGTTGGTGAACAATTAAAGTTGTTTATTGCTACTTTTCTTTCTCTTATAATATTTGTACATTCATCATCCCACCAGGGGTTACTTATCTTATTTTGTTTATTATGAGTCTTGTTTGGGATACTTGTTTCTGCTGCTATGTTAATTATGCTGTTTAGTTCTTCGAAAGTTTCTATCTTCTTGTTGGTGTTCATTTCTTTTGAGATCTTTTCCTGATATTCCTCCCAGTCAGCTTTGAGGAAGTTCCTTGATTGAAATGTGTGCTGTTTGTAGTTCTCTATGCTATGTTGACTACTTTTTTTATTAATGTTTAGCATCGTTGGAAAGTGGTTGCTGTTTCCACAATCAGGGATTACTTCCCAGCTAGAAGCAGCAGAAAGTTTGGAACCTACCATTGTGATGTCCACCGCACTGACATTGTTGTTCGGAGATTGTAATAAGGTGCCTGTTCCATCATTCATTAATATTATATCATTATTTAAAAGATAGTTGCTAATAGCTCTGCCTCCTGCATTAGTATTTACTTTGTCCCATAATGGGTGGTGTGAATTTAGATCACCCATGAGAATTGTGGTATTAGTTGGTAGATTGTTATAAATTTGGTCTAGGACTTCAGTTGTAATTTTACCGGTTGGACTTGCATATATGTTTATCAGATGTATATTTGTGATCTTAATAATAGTGTATTGGATGTATTCATTGTTAAAGTCTTTGATATGCGTGAATAGGATATTATTTTTTATGCATGTTGCAATTCCTCCATATCCGTCTTCTCGATCTTGTCTTAAGATGTAATAGTTATTTAGGTGCAACTGATACCTATTTTTTAGCCATGTTTCGTTTAAAAAGATAATGTCTGGATCATATTTCCTTATTAGTGATATTAGATTTGATCTGTTAGAATTCACACTTCGAATATTCCACTGAAGTATTTTTAGTTTGTTTTTTGTATCACTCATGTTTGTTTTATATGATATAACTTTGGATATGTAAATTGTTGATCCATTTTTTGGTATACTATATTTTAAAGAGAAAAAAAAAACCTGTTTGGAAGAGAAGATAGCAGAGTAAATTCGTAGTGAAGTATAATGGTGTATAGTTGTTAAAACTTAATTGTTTTGTGGATTATCTAAATCCATGTAGGAATCTGTGTATAGGTTAGAGTTTATAAAATTTTTTATATAATTTTGGTTTTGGTTTGATAAGGTTTTGAAGTGATCAAAGAAAATTTTTACAAATTGTGATTCATCTTTAATAGGTGAATCGTTGTCTGTTGAGGATTGCTTAAAGGCACTAGTAGGCAAATCGAAATGTGTTTCTTGTGATTTGGAAGTTGATGGTAGCTGAGTTATTGGAGAATTCTTTTGTGAACCCCTTTCTGGTCTGGAGTTGGGTGATAGAAGGCAAGCATTGTGTTCTTCTATGTTGTATCTTTGTTGGGTAGGTCTTTTTTTTGCATTCTGTGATTCCAATGTTTGTTGGTAGGATCTCTTTGTTCTTAAGTTAAAGTCTGTGTTTCTTCTTTGTGACGGGGTAATAGTATCTCTTTTATTTTGTTGGTTGTAGCTAGTATTTGGTAGTTCTGGGAAGTTTTGTGGGTTGTAATTTATCTCGTTATGATAGATAGTTTTGTTATTTCTGCTTGTTGTATATGATTTTTTACAACTTTTTTCCGCATCATAATATGTTAAATTATAATAAGCCATTATTGTTTTTATTTCGATTTGCCTCTTGTGCTCTGGGCAGGATTTATCTATGGATTTGTGATTTTTGTTCACAGTGGTAGCATTTTGCTACACAGTTCTCAGTAGTTTCACTGTGTTCCTTGCTCCCACAAGTAAAGCATTTGGCTTTTGACTTACAGTTTTTCTTAGTATGTCCATATAAAAAACAAGAATAGCATTGGGATACTGGTGGGATATATATCGTTACTGGATAGGCCAGTTTAAATATCTCTATATATCTGGGTAGACGTGTGCCTTTAAAGGTGAAACAGATTGTTCTTGTAGGGTGGTATTCCGGTTTATTCGTTTCTGTGTTAAATATTTTCCTATTTAGCCTGTTTGCACCTATTATACGTACAGATGCTTCGCAGAAAGCAGAGAATTCTGTAATATCAACATCTTCATCAATGCCCCTTACTATACCTTTGCAGGTAACAAAATTTGTAGGTATAAATAGATTATATCCTTTTTCTGTTAGACTTTTATTGCTTATAAATTCATTTGCAGCTTGGTAGTTGTTGAATTCTATAGCCAGTCTGTTGGTACCCTTGTTGTCAATTTTTTTTACATCTTTCAACTGTAGGTTAAAGATTTCCCTTGCTATTTTTAAGTTGTTAAGTCTACCTATGTTGTTATTTGTTTTAGTATTCGATTCAATATATGTAACATATGGTGGTAGGTCGTTTTGTTCATATAGAAATACTGGTTTCGGTATCTGTTCTTTTTCGATGGCTTTCGTTTCAGTGCCTGCGACACCTATAATATCTGCTATATATTCTGGGGGGACAAGGATCCCCCCCCCGGGGTCTTCCATGACCGCAAAGACCAGGCCAATCTATTTAATGATCAGTTTTTAATATCCTAAGCTTATAACTAACCTTACTAATGTTAAGAAAATAATATAATGAAAACAAAAAGTTGTAAACAGCTATTAATATTTGGCTTACCCTTGGTGTGTTTGTTTGTTAACTCTTCACCGGATGGGATCTGCGCAGGAAGTGTTTATTGGCGTCAAGTTAATAACGAACAAACATGGATGTCAAATTGTGCTTTGAGAACACGTCAAATTTGGCCTTGAATAACTTGGTCAATTTATTGTTCAATTTATTGTTGATGTAAAGTGCACTTTATATGCATTTTCCAATCAAAATTTACTAGTCTGTGGCACGCAGGGTTGCCAGATGATCAAAACGAAAATATTGTACAATGCTGCAGAAATTATCGTTTTTTAAATGATTTTATCGTACAACCAATTGCACTTAATTTTTCGGTAGAAATCGTCAAATTTCGGTAGATTTTATTTTTTTACCTCTTTTGCTATCACATTGCAAAAAAGTGATACTTCCCCAAGTAGCAATTTGTCGACGCGACAACGTTGTCTACCGCGTGGCAACGTTTTGTTACAACGTTGTTATTGCCTAGATGACGACCCAATTCTGCACTAATTTGGTGGACGATTTTTGAGTTGTCTTGACGTTGCCTAGGTAACCTTAAGCGTTGCATAAGACAACTGAAGCGACTATAAAAAGTGCCTGCGTGCAATGGTTGCTCAAAGAGTCGGACTGGTTATGTTTTTTTACCTATATAAAAAGTAAACTATTTTGACATCATATCAGGTATTTAAATTTATATAAATACATAAATAAGGACTTAAACAAAATTACCTGATGTGAAATTTATAAACGCATCTCAGATTACCGTCAAATATGGATATTCCACCTTTAAAAAACACACGCGCTCATTTTTTATCACCTTTTTAACAAAAAATATGTAAATTTAAAAAATATAATTTTAATATAAAAGCCAGAATTTACGTTAAAGATGTTTTGTATAAATTTAATGTATTGATGGTGCTTTTAAAGGTATTAGAAAATGCCTGCATTTTTTATATTTTGTGTTTTTATTTTCTTTACATCCCAAAAAAAACCAAAATGGTGCATTAAACAACATTACCAATATTACTTAAAATATACCTTATTACCAACCATAGACGGATGAGACAACCGAGAAGTCCAATCGCCGACCAAACACGGCCTGGACCGACTATCCCAACCACTTTAGAACGCACCCTCTTATTGGGTGACAGAGGTCATGTGACCAGTGCAATGAAGTGCATCATTCTCCTTAACAGCGTTGCCACATTTAGTAGATATCTACTGTTTTGGTATATCTTTGATATTATTTAAAAAATTCTAGTAGGCAATGTTTTTTATTAGATGTTTGGAATATTTCAATATTTTGTTATCACTAAAATAAAATTTGCTTTTTAATAGTATTCACCCCATTTCTAAATTAATTTTCAGACATTTTGTTACAATTTCCCAATGTCATTACCGAAAATAAGATTCAGGACGTAGATGATGATAATAGATGGACAGAGAAATGAAACTGGTAAATACCAGATCTAAATAAGGAAATATTCATATAATTGGTTTGGAGAATTTTCAACGGGGACTTTCCCATTGATTTTGTTTTAATTTTCAAAATGATTGTAAAGCTCGGTTTCATAATCAGTTAAAGTGGATTTTAAATTTTAAGTAAGTTGGTACCTACCTTTATCACAATTCATATATGGGTAAATGTCAACTTTAAAGTGAACTTTACTTAATGTTTACTTTAAGTTGATTATGAAACCGGGCGATTTTGACAGGTAACCGTTAACACAGATTTTACTGTATTTACAGGGCTTAAAAAGAATCTACTGATTTCTATTGATTTTTTGAAAGCAAAACTACTATCCGCTGCAAGATAATTCGGATGGAATTCAGACAAAATATTTACAAAAAGTACATATTTTGTCGGAGTTTCAGCCAAATTATCTTGCAACAGATATAGTACTGAAAGAGTAAGACCTGATACATGAAAGAGTAAGACCTGAAAGAGTAAGACCTAAGAGTGGCAACCCTGTCTAGCAAAGCTGATACAAATATTTAAGCTTATCAAATCTACTGATAAAACAATGGACAATGGAGAAACCAGCTAATAAAAAACAAATAACCAGGTTGTTAAATAAATCGAAAATTTCCAGCAAAATAAAATATAAAATAATAAGAAAAAAGTAAGGTTATAAAGTAAATTATTTTTTTCCTCCTGAAGTTGCCAAAAACGTGTCACACATCTATAGAACTATACGTAAAGGCCCTGGGGTCGTGAGAGACAACTACCTAGTCGGCCAGAAAACCCATGGGCGTAAATTAGTTTAGCATTATAACGTTTTTGAGTAGTTGCGATTGTTGAAAAAACTTAACTGTGATATGTAGTTGTCACAATAGTAATAACTTAGTTGCCCATATAACTAAAGATATTCAGCCCTGTGATGGATGACCGAAGTTATCGTTAACGTAAAGTTATCCTGTAGTTATGTTATAACCATCGAATTGGTGTGATGTATCATACTTAACTTAACTATTTGCGTTATTTCTTGACAGTTCTTGAGTTATCTGGTCACTTTATAACGCGACGTTAAACCTCAAGTTATGAGATAACTCTGTAGTTATGCAAGGTTAGGTTCATCTTTTGACTTGTTTTTAGACAGAAATCAAGTGAATTTAGAAGCTAGTAATTTAATAATTAAGAATAGAAGGGTAATACAATTTTAAAAATTATACAAAAATCAAATCGAGCGATATAAGTTGAAATTTTATTTTAAGTACCTACTAAGCTTTCTATCCAGAGTTGCCAGATGATATTTTATAAATCCCCCACTTAGAAACTGAAATTCCCTGAAATTGAAGCTCAAATACCCCAAAGTCCCCAAATTTAAATTGTTGCCGCATTTTAATAAAGCATTTTAATAAATTATTAGTCAAATGAAGAGAACAGTAAAGCAAAATTCATACTACAAATATCAACGAGGGCCATGGAAATAATTCATAGTTCCTATCGTCTTCGATTATATGGGAGTATAATATACAGTTCTATGTACATTCGCAAATTTAATTTACCATGACTCCTTAAAATCATCCGTAATTTTCCGCCCCCAAAAAATCCCACTACAATTTCTGCTTAGAAAAATTTCAATAGACGCTTTCAAATTAACCCAAAATTTTGGGAAAATACACCAATATGGCAACCCTGTTTCTATCTACCGTTTGAAAGCAACTTAGAAACACCAAGGAACCCAAACAGCTGTTTGCTGTTCGGTCATCGGCGGTAGCCGACGACGGGTATGTTCGGAACAAATCTCTCGCGCTCACTCCAATTTGTACTATTTGTACATAAGGTTCTCTTTGTTACTTCAAAATTTGTTCCTCAAAACTTCTTTCTAATATAACGTTGATGATATAACTATCTGATAACTGTGAGCGATACATCACACCAAATTTTACCTATATAGTTATGGGCACGTTATTCCTGAGAGTTATCTTAACTTTAACTCAAACGTTAAACTTAACTTCGGTTATTCATCACACGACTGATTACTTAACGTTGTAACATAGTAATGTCAGTCGGGTTAGGGGTCGTTGGCCGAAACAACTGAAAGTCCACTGTGGCAACGTTATATACAGTGCATTTGTTTGTACTGACAACCAATGCGTCGAAAAATTGCTACTTGGGTCAGGTATGAGTATTCAAAAACTACCTTCATCATCATATATGATGATCAATAATCATCATTCATCATAAAAAATATTCAAAGTTCCAAATCGGTATACATAATATACGTTAAAAAATGTATTTTCTCGACTTTTATAGCATTTTCTTGTCATTTTCTTCATTTTATTTAATCCAAAGTAACTCGAATAGAGCCGCCTAAGAGAAGCAATACTAAATATCAAGGATGCTTTAGTTTTGTTATAATGAATGAATTTAATTATAACAAAAATAAAACTGCATATTTTTTCCTGTTGTAGACTTTTTAGAAAAATTCACCACAGGTGTACGTTTTAACAGTCCCAATACAAATATCCTCATCTTTGTTCAAATTAAAAATGTTTGTTAGGATAATAAATATTATAACAGTTATGTTATTAACATTTTTTTATAAATTAAAGTAAATATTTAAACAAGCAAAAAAAGTTTTTTTTCAATCAATTTTTTATGCATTTCAAATAATTCAGAAATTATCGTACATTTATTCATATTGATCGTACATCGTACAATACCTTTAATTATCGTACAAATACGATAATTATCGTACGTCTGGCAACACTGGTGGCACGAAAAAAGAAATTTCGCAAGGCTATGATTGGCCACAAATTTTAGGCTTGCGATTGGTCAAGAAGCGACCATGTCAACTGTCAACTTGTCATAACTTTAACTATAACCTCAGAAATTAAAAAATTTATGAACGGTATATTTTAAATTTATAACGGGTTTATGCCTTTATGGTTTATCTTATTATTATACACGTGGAAACCGATATTCGTTCACAAGTTCACATGATTTTTCAGTTCTAGTGAAATTAGAATAATTGGCTTCTCTCGTAAATATATTTTCTGTTAGAATGGATTCCAAGGACCTATTTACAAATTACCTATTTATGAATAAGCCAAATTTGGATCAGAAATATTATGTGTTAAACTTTATTGCAGTTTCTTTTATGTGTTTGACCAGCTTAAAAATTAGAATGGATTCCAAGGACCTATTTACAAATTACCTATTTATGAATAAGCCAAATTTGGATCAGAAATATTATGTGCTAAACTTTATTGCAGTTTCTTTTATGTGTTTGACCAGCTTAAAAATTCATCAATTTGAACACCTAAAAACATTGTATGATCAGTTACTTCAAGGTTCATATTGTTTATTTCAACAGTTTGTGGTTTTTCATGAATGTATATATTAGTGCAGCATTAGGCAAACTAGACACTACAAATAAGTTTAAAGGTGATGTAATGATGTAAATGATGCATATAGAGCTTTTTGAACTCTGTCTCCTATCATATTGATACAACATGTTCTTTATGTTGTCCTGAAGCTATTTTCTTGTGGCATTTTTATAATCAAGTATATTCAAATGGGAAATAAGCCACAATTTTACCTAAAAATGATTTTATTTACGTTTCGACGCCCAAGTCGGGTGTCATTGTCAAAATACAAAATAATATTAAATAAACAAAAATGTTGTTGCTTAGTAAAAAATTCTTCTAATAATTTATTTAATCTGACTCATTTATATCGGCAATTCAGACACGTATTATACATTTTAAAGTAGACCTTAATAAAATCATTTTTAGGTAAAATTGTGGCTTATTTCCCATTTGAATATACTTGAACATGTTCTTTAATATCAAAACGCATAACTAATAATACCAACAGAAATTGGATCAATACTGAAATTCTTCAGCTTAGTAAAAAGCTAAAAGATTTATTTTGACTAACAAATGTTAGTGGTAATCCAGATTTAATGTTTAACTATAAAATACAAAAGGCCAACTTTATCCGTAAGGTAAAGGATACAAAACAAGTCTCCTATCAAAGTTATTTCTATAGTGCTATGTATTAAGAGTATGTATAAGTCAAAAATGAAATTTTTTTATTAGGACCTTTCAAAGTCTTTTTTACCACTGATAAAATAACTATTACAAATAAATATCAAAATAAGATGTGTCAAAATAAGATCACATCTTATCGTAGTGACAAAAAAAACAAACCACAAAAAAGAATACATTTATTTTAAATATTAACATTAATATTTTTATTTGTAAAATGTATACACTATGTGTTCTTGATAAACATTAAGTATAATATATTTATATTATTTATTAACATAGTATGTACAGTTACGGCCAGTGAATAGTTTACAGGCTGGCTTATCTAGGAGCCGATTTTTTAAATTTTTACCTCGTTTAAACGCACCTCTTGCGTCAAAGTGACGTTGCCAGTGGTGTACCTAGAATAAGTTGATTAAAATTAAAAAATCAAAATAACAAAAATAAATTTTACAAAATTTATCAAAATGGAAAATATAGAAAGAAGTTTTTTTGAATAAAATGGATTATGGTCTTAATATGGTTTAGTTTCTTATTTTATTTTTCAACACTCACGGAATTTTTGACAAGCATTGACTTTTTGAGATTTTTTGACTTTGACATTTATCAAATCCGTACGACACTGCAATTTTACAGTATTACAATATAAAAATTAAAGTGTAAACTATTCAGTGAACGTAACTGTACATTAGCTGTAATGAGTAGGTAAAATAAGAAGTAAAAAATTGTAATATAATAACCATGTTTCACTAATTAACAATATCTAATATCTCTAATATTTATTTATTTATTTTCAACGGGACACTGCCCAATAAGATTACAAGTTTATAAGTCCAATATACATAATACATGTGTCAATAATAATAAAACTACAGTAAAATAGTAATAATAAAACAATAATACAATAAAATATAAATATCACAAACTTAAACACATAAATCAGATTCATATATCACAATAATGAATATCCAACAACTACTCAAACAAACAAACGTCTGAGGCCAGAGATGAATTCAGATTTCGGTGCAAAGAAATCTAGATCAGGTTGAGTGTTTGCCCATCTTAGTGCTCGAGATAAAAAGTTGTTATATGCATAGTTGGTTCTATGGATAGGAACATAGAATGTTTGATTTAATCGAGTTCTGCGGAGAGGTACATGGAGACCAACCTGCTCAAGTAGCTGAGGACACAAAACTGTTGAATTAATTATGCCATAGAGCATCCTTGCATCCTTAATTACTCGTCGGTCACGCAATGAGAGAATACCCAATTGGGTTTCGATTTGATAATAATTTAACTGATTTAACTCAAAAGGTATACCCAGTTTATATGCTATGTACCTTAAGAACTTGTGTTGGACTGTCTCGATTTTTGTTATGTAAATATTGTAAGATGGAGACCAAACACAAGAACAATACTCTAGATGAGGTCTAACTAAAGAACAATATAGTAATTTAATTGCATCAATATTCTGAAAGTCTCTAGTGCATCTTTTTATAAAACCAAGCATTTGTAAAGATTTGGAAATTTTTGATGTATAATGTGATTCAAATAAAAGTTTACAGTCTAAATTAATTCCCAAATCACGAATTTGAGTAACCCAGTCAACAGGAATATTCTGTATATTATAATTATATTCTATTGGGTCTCTCGATCGTCCAAAAGAAATAGCATGACACTTAGATTCATTCAGGGCCATGGCATTCAACATACACCACTCACTCAACCGATCAAGATCATGTTGAAGATTAATACAGTCTTCTGTATTGTTGATAATTGTATAGAACTTTAGATCATCTGCAAAAAGCAGAGGTGAACTGTGTCGGAAGCAGTGGTGTATATCATTGATGAATATGTTAAATAACAGGGGCCCCAAATGTGAACCCTGAGGTACTCCTGAATGAACCTTAATCTCACTGGAAACAAAATCCCTGATAATACATTTACTTTTGATTGAGACTTGCTGAATGACTATAGTCCAAGCAAAAAAAATATCAAAATGGTGACGAAATATGATTTATAAATTAGTAATTAACTATTTTACTTTCTACTTTGGTAATACCTTATTAATTGTACAGGGTGTCCCGAAAAGATTGGTCATAAATTATACCACATATTCTGGGGTCAAAAATAGTTCGATTGAACCTTACCTTAGTACAGATGTGCTCATAAAAAAAGTTACAGCCCTTGTAAAGTTACAAAGTGAAAATTGATTTTTTTTAATATGTCGAAAACTATTAGAGATTTTTTATTGAAAACGGACATGTATTATTCTTGTGGCAGGAAGATCTTAAAACAAAATTATAGTGAAGTTTGTCCACCCCATAAAAATGTTATGGGGTTTTGTTCCATTAAACCCCCCCCCCCCAAACTTTTGTGTACGTTCCAATTAATTCATTTTTGTGATACCATTAGTTAAACACAACGTTTTAAAAACTTTTTTGCCTCTTAGTATTTTTTAGATAATCCAGTTTTTATCGAGATGCAGCTTTTTTTTTAATATATTTACATAAAAATTTTATGGGGGTTTTGTTCCTTTAAAGCCCCCAAACGTTTGTGTACGTTCCAATTAAACTATTATTGTGGTACCATTAGTTAAACACAGTGTTTTTAAAACTTTTTTGCCTCTTAGTCTTTTTTTGGCAAGTCACCTTTTATCGAGATGTGGCTTCTTTTTCAAAATATACCTAAAAATGCAAATTATAAATAAATTTTCAGATTATTAACAGGTCTCTTTAATCGTACTTAACCATATACAAATATGTGGTGGATTCGACAAATATTCAAAATATGTCGATAAACACTGGCTTATCGAAAAAGTACTAATGGGCAAAAAAGTTTTAAAAACATTGTGTTTAGCTAATGATATGGGGATTAATACTAAATATATAAAGACTAATAATGGGGATTAAAAGAACAAAACCCCCATAAAATTTTTATGGGATGCATAAATTTCACTTTAATTTTTTTATAAGATGTTGCTGCTATAAGAATACCACATGTCCATTTTCAATAAAAAATCTCCAAAAGTTTTCGATATACGAAAAAAAAATCGATTTTCATTTTGTAACTTCAAAGGGCTGTAACTTTTTTTGTGTGCACTATTGTATATAGATAAGTGAGGTTCAATCAACTTATGATGTACATATATATCTCCAGTTCTGTCTCACATCATCAACCTATCTGTCAAGGATGGCAAGTTTCCAAGTGATATTAAAACGGGAGTAGTTAGTCCAATTTTCAAAAAGGGGGATCCATGTTTGGTTGATAATTACAGGCCAATCACTGTAACAAGTGTACTCTCTAAGATTATCAAAAAGTGTATTTACAATAAAATGTTAAGTTTTCTGAACAAACATTATATCTTAAATAAATGCCAGCATGGGTTTCTTCCTAACAAATCTACAGAAAGTGCTTCTATTTCATTATTTAATTATATCCACGCTGCTTTGGATCGAAAAAGATATGTGGGTGCACTCTTTTTTGACTTAACTAAGGCTTTTGACTCAATTGACATTGACATATTATACTGCATAAATTAGAAGCCCTTGGTTTTCGGGAAATTTCTTGAACTGGTTAAGGTCATACTTACAATATCGTAAATTCCTAGTAAAAATCGATAAGAAGTCATCTGTTTTTAATCTTGATCAAGGTGTACCACAGGGCTCCGTATTAGGACCCTTAATATTTTTTTTATATGTCAATAATTTGATAAATTTTATATGTGGAAATGCAGATAGATTATTATGGAAGCCGACCCCGCATAGGGATAAGGCAAAGAGAATGATGAAAATGATGATGCATATCATACAGTTCTCTATGCAGATGATTCAACAATTATTGTAGTTGACTCGTCAACTGAAGTCAGAACTCATATCCAAAATGAACTTGGTAGCACAGGAATTTACAACCTGGTGTAAAAGGAACTCTTTAATGGTATATGCAAAGAAAACTATTTGTATGCAGTGCTACTCGTGCAGTTAGCCATCCCATGATTATAAGATCACAGTTAGTTCTGAGGAAATACCTTTTGTTGATACATTATTTCTTGGTAGCATTCTAGAAAGTAATATGACAAGGGATGAAAACGTTACTAAAGTCTGCAAAAAAATGAATAAGGGTTAGTATGCGATCCTTCAGTTGAAAACTATTTAATACCAATCAATTGATAAGTGTGTACTATGCATTGGTTTACTCATATAATATATGAGTCATATTATAGCCTATAATGTTGTCTTATAGGGAAACTCTTCTAGAGTTTTTGTAACTAAAAAGAGAATTATTAGATTGATATTTAATATCTATCGATAATAGACAATCATGTCATAAATATTTTATTGATCACAGACTGACTTTCCATGCTTTATACATTTATAAGTGCATTATTCATGTTAAAACTATATTTCAAAATTTTACTCTCAACTCTGACTATCATGATTACCCGACAAGGCACGGGAGGATGATAAGCGTATGTAAACATTCCACAACTCTTTTTGAAACTAGTCCTGATTTTACAGGATCTAAATTTTACAATTGTTTGCCACTTGATATGAGAAATGAAAATAATATTCAAAAATAAATTAAAATCATGCTTGATAGAATTATGTGTTTACAACCTAAATGATTACTTTGACTACAAGGAATGAGGACCGACGGGTTCAGAGACACTCTATATTGCATATCTTTTTTTATTAATTTATAGTTTGTTGATTACATATGTTTTATATAACTGTCCTGTATGACTTGTTGATTATGTTCTATGTAACTACATATATGGCTTGTCCTATACTGCTGTGCTTAGAGAAAACACTGTATCTGCAAAAATTAAATGTTTACTTCTTTCTAACCCAAATGTGCATATATGTCTTATTTGCTTACTAAAAATGACATAAGTTAAACCAAAACACATTAAACACACCGCATCTTATGCCGTATCTTGTGTAAATGTATACGAATACTTTAACAAAAATCGATTTTACTCATATGTGATGTCTCTGCAGATACGGTGTTTTCGCTAAGCACGGCAGTATATCACACTATCATCTAAATGAATTAATAAAGATATTCTATTCTATAAACAGTGTTACATTTGCTTTTGTTCATTGTAACACAAATTTATTATGTGGGAACCAATCTTTAGTTTTCGTAAACAAATCTTTAAAATTTTCTATTGCTTTCTAGTTACGTTTCTTTATGAGTGTTTCCATGTTTTCTGTATCTGGTCTTATAGCATCTTCAAAGTATTTTAATTGTTGGACCTGGTGGTTTGTTAAATTTGAGTTTGATCACCAGTCTGACTTAATTTTCAAGTATATCAGGTGTATCGAACCGTCTATAATGTTCTAAGGTCCTACTAAGAAATAAGAAAAGTCAATTACCTTAAATCTACGACTTCCGAAGTCTCAGCAAACACACGAACTGGTTGACGTCCTCTGCGATGGCGATGAGACACCACCTCTAGTATCCGCCACTGTCTTACTGCTCCCGGGTCCCAGCTAATCCGCCATTTAGTGTTCCAAGTCTACACTCTAGACGACAACGTCGGACATAGTTAGTACGGTATTACGCGAATTCGTATTTTTTTCCGCAGATCACTAGTAGTTCCGATCGCACCCCTTTCCTCAAGGAATTAATCCGTAACAAGAAAAAAAATTACCCTTCGTTCGCTTACACACACGCCGAGCAAAACAAAACATTCCAATCGTCTTTTATTTTGACCGTTCTTCGCAGCGCACTCCCCAAAGAACAAAATAACACTGCCATAAAATCCTCGAATCTGTTTTTCTCTCGTCTCTTAGAAGTTTCAACACCCAACAAACGAAATCATAAATCCCTTTTACTATCCTCCAAAATGCACCTGCTCCTATCGCGTGTCATAAACATTTCCATTATCAGCCGCCGACGAAAAACACCTCATTTTACACGGAAAGAATTTGTTACCGCGACCAACAATACAGTCACCCGGCTGACGGCCGTAAAACCAGGGACGTTACATCACTCCCCTCCACATAAAAAGATTGCCCCAAGGGCAATCCTTTTCAATCCTCTATACGATATCTAAGGGGTTTTCGCCTCTCTCGCTGAGGCCGGCCTCCTCTTGATAACCCAGGTTCCTCCACGGTTGCTTCGTTAATTATGTCTAGGATTTCCTCGTCACCCGAACTTTCCCCTACTTCTGCCGCTACCATCTGCTCTTCTTCACTGCTGGTGTCCGCAAGCTGCTGCAAGTCCCGCAGTTCTTCACTGAGACCGGAGTCATCTGTCCAGAACTCACTCTCGCCAATTCCATCGGAGGTTGGAGTGTATCGCTGTGGAGGCCTTCTCGTTCTTGGGGCTATCACTCTCGATTCGTCCGGAACGTCTCCAATATCTGCCGTACCCCCTAAGTCATCGTCGTCAACCTCTGGCTCTCTTGCATAACCCCATACAATCTCTCCTTCCTCGTCGCTTCCCTCGTCGTCGGTCATCCTGGGTCTCTCCTCTACTCCATCTTCTATTATTCGCGGAAGGGATAACGTAGGTTTTGCTTGGTTGCCGATTTGTTCTTCCGATACGTCTGGATCTTCCCAGGCTTTATAATATTTTAGCCGATCTATGTGGTAAGTTTGGGTCTTACCGTCGCCCTTATCTACCACGTAGTTCACAGCCCCGCGTTTTTCTATGATTTTGTATGGCCCACTCCATGGTTTGAAAAACTTCTTACTGACTCCGCTGGGCACGATCGGATTTTGAATATATACATAATCACCCTCCTTTAAATTTCTCTCGTGCCTTCCCCGATTCATTCTCTCGGCATTAGTTTGTTCTAGTTTCCGCGCTTGTTCTGCTGCTAATATATAAGCCTCGTCCAGTCGCCTTCGCAGTTCCGCTGGGTAGCTTAACTCTCCTCGGTCATCTATTCTCGGTCCCACGTCACAGTCAAAAGGAATATGTACTTCCCTCCCAAAGGTTAACCAATTTGGGGTGAACCCCGTAGCATTATGTTTCGCACTCCGGTAAGCCATTAGCGCCAGTCCTATATGTTCGTCCCAGTCCCGTGCCTTACTGTTCACATAATGCTTCACCATTCCAATAAGTGTTCGGTGCAATCGCTCCACCCGTCCATTTACTTGGGGCCGATACGCCGTGGTTTGAATCTTCTTGATTCCCAATAGTCTACAAACTTCTTTCATTAGCTCCGAAACAAAATTTGTCCCTTGATCCGTCAGTAACCGCTCCGGCGCTCCATGCCGAAGGACGACCTCGTTCACAAAAACACGCGCCACAGTTTCGGCCGATAAGTCTTTTATGGGTATCGCCTCAGCATATCGCGTAAAGTGGTCTACGTACGTCAAGAGATATTTATTACCTCTCTGCGTTTGTGGCAAAGGACCCACTATATCCATTCCTACCATTTCGAGAGGTCTAGACGTATGGTATGGTTCACAAATGGGCACCCTATTTACACTTTTCGTCCGTCCACATTCTCTACAGTCCTCAACATGCTTTCTTACGTCCTTTTGCATGGTTTCCCAGTAAAACTGCGACTCCGCCCGCTGAAGTGACCGCTGTACCCCACAATGTCCCGCACTCGGTTCATCATGTGTCCGCTTCAACACCCGATTTCTCATTTTTACGGGTACTACGACTCGCCACCTACCGCCCGTCACTTTGTATAGTACGCCGTCCAAATCCTTTCGATATTCCTCGCTACCACTGTTGACATAGCGCTGGCACTCGTTATCGGACTCTTGAGTTCTTTTGATCCACTCCCGATCTATTGAGTAATCTTCATCGCGCCTAACATTTGCTACGGCTCTACTTAAAGCGTCCGCGTTTACGTGTCTCTTTCCCGGCTTATACACTACCTCATACTCGTACTCGGCCAGTTTCATTTGCCATCTCGCTAGTCTAGACGACGGATCTTTCACCTGCAACGTCCAACGTAACGGCGCATGATCGGTGATTACGCTAAACCTCCGCCCGTATAAGTAGCACCTAAACTGACCGATTCCCCAAACCATCGCTAAAAGTTCCTTCTCCGTTACCGAGTAGTTTCTTTCCGCCGTGTTGAGTTGCCTTGAAGCGTAGGCTATCGGATGCTCTTCTCCTCCAAGTCGCTGTGACAAAACCGCACCTAAAGCTAGTCCCGACGCATCAGTCGCTAGGATGAAGGGCAGTTCAAAATCTGGATAGCGCAATACGGGGTGTTTCGACAAACTCTCTCTTAGTCGGTCGAACGCTTCCACTCTAGTTGGGGTCCACTCAAACGTAGTTTCCACTCTTATTAGTTCCGTTAGCGGCTTAGCTATTTCCGCATACCCTTTTATGAACCGCCGATAATATCCCGTCAACCCCAGAAAGGCGCGTACTTCTCGCACCGTCTTCGGCCGCGGATATGTGCGTATTGCTACAACCTTCTGTGGGTCAGGTTTTACACCTGCGCTGGTGACTAAATGACCCAAATATATCAGTTCACTCATCATGAACTGACATTTCTTAAGGTTCGCTTTAACACCTACTTCACGTAGCCGCTGTAAAACATTTCGCAACCGCCTATTGTGTTCCGTCTCATCCGCTGCAAAGATCACTACGTCGTCCAAGTAAACATAGCACTCCGTCCCCTTTATTCCCATTAGTACCGCGTCAATGAATCTCTGGAACGTCGCTGGTGCTCCTGACAGTCCAAACGCCATCCGGTTATATTCATAGTGTCCATCAAGCGTATTGAACCCAGTCTTCTCTCGGTCCTCTGGTCTGATCTCAATCTGATGGTACCCGCTGGCTAGATCAATGGTCGTGTACCACTGGCATTTTCCCAACCGATCCAATGTTTCATTTATGTTGGGAAGGGGATAGGTGTCCGCCCTTGTCACCGCGTTCAACCCCCTAAAATCAGTACAACACCTGTACTTTGCCTCCTCCCCCTCCAGAGCCTTTTTCTTTACCAACACCACTGGCGCTGCCCATGGTGAAGTCGACGGTGCAATTATACCCTTGTCCAGAAGATCCTGTATTTGCCGTCTCATCTCGTCCTGCAAGCGGAAAGGCACTCTATAAGCCGGTTTAGCTATCGGGGCAGCATCCCCCGTGATGATCTTATGTTGCACCTGATTAGTACATGAGAATTCCCCCTCCGTCTCTGCATCCATCACATCGCGGTATTCAAGCAATATCTCCCCTATATTTTTTTCCTGCCCAACTGACAAGTGGGCCAACTTCTCGTGAATTTCCTCTGTGAAGTCGGACCCTTGAGATTCAACTCTCACCTGTCTCACCATCTTGGTATTATCTCGAGTGATTATTGCCGTCTTTCCTACCACTCTTCCCGAACTTAGCTCCACGGGTTCCTGGTTACAATTTATGAACTTCACCCATACATTATCTCCCATTCGCGTTGCCATCACTCGGTTCACTCTAACACCTGATGGTAGGTGTCCAAACTGCTCGACAATTATTTCCTCTGGTTGGTTCGGTCCTCTAATTTTGGCTTTTAGTATGGTTTCGCTCCAGGCTGGCAGGTGGGCCCTACTTTTTAGTACCACTTCAGCTGGCTCCCAATTTTTCTGACAGACTCCGCCGCAAATTGCTCTTATTCGCCGATCCTTTGGTGCCCGCTGAATCTCGCCATCTATTACTTTAAAATACTCTCCTTCATCCATATGATCTCCCTGAATCTGAGTCCTCTGCAAACACACAAATTCGTCTTCCTTGCTCCTTCCATTTTCCTTTGTTTCTTTGAAATATTCCCGTACAAACTCGACATGTTTCTTCTGGTTCTCTCTATGCTCTTCACTTTGGTGCGAAATAATGGGGATATTGTCCTCCTCTGCCTCAAGTAACTTAAAACGATTCTTCAATTCTATTCCACCACGTATCCCACTTTCATCAGCTGTACGCTTTATCGTCTTCTTTCGTTCCCTATTCGTTTTGCTTTTGCTCGCTGTACACTGCCGTGCATTTTGTTCCATCACTCCTTTGATTACTTCCCAATATTTATCCCGCATTACATATTCTGTCAACGCTTGCCTCTCACAGCATCTCTTGTCGGGTTGCAAGACCTCTCGAATCCTTTCTGCTAACTTAATCTTTCCCTTAAGGTTAAAATGGAATCCCTGCTTGGTATAATCGCTTCTCCTTGTGCCGCTGTATATATCGACCAGGTCTACATACATATGTATCTGCATCACCATTAACAAGTCCAAATTATGTTGACGGATGTCTTCTACAACAGTAGAACCTGACACTACGTCGAATCGTTTTGGTAGATTACAGAGAATAATCTTAGGTTTTTCTGTCTTCACAAATAACCTCGCTCTTGCATCATTTGCTTGCTCTTGTTGTTTCCGCCGAATATCGTTGGTGCCCGTTAACAAAACGAGGCAATCATTAGTTCCAAGTGTACTCGTCCGTTGCTGTACCCCATTAATAATATCTACAGTACCATGACCTGGCCAAACCATTTCCTCGATTTCCCATTCATCTCCAATCCATCGCTGAAGAAGTGGTTTCAGGAAGCGTCCATGACTATCCGCTGCGATCACTAATGTTCGTCGAGCAGAAGTTTCCTTACGGTTAACCCCCCTACCGTCATTTCCTAGCTTTTTCATTGTTGTCTCCACATGATACTCCTTGATTTCGTTTCGCTGTAAATCAAATGTTACTTTTCTCCTTTTACCTCCCAGTATCTCGTGAGTGACTTTCCGTATAACAGGTATCATGGCCTCCTTCGTCCGCAATTCATTTCTATTAACGTCGATCACCAGTCCAAGTCGTTTCATCAGATCGAGTCCCAATATACCTTCAGCTCCACAGTCCACATCGACTATCCATACCTCATGTATGGCTGCGGTATCACCGATGGTTACGTTTAGCTTCTGCTTACCCTGGATGCGCTGACATACCCCCGTCACCCCCGTAATGGTCTCGCTTCGGCCGGTGATAACTGGTACACCCTCCACAGCTTCTCGCAGTAAGGTTACATCGGCTCCCGTATCCACTAAAACTTTTCTATTAGCCCCTTGAAAATCGGCGGTAATTATCAAGGATGTTACTCCCCCTGCGGTTACGGTCGCTTTCCCAATATATCCCCCTCCAGTTTTCTGGGCCATCTCCAAGCTAGGGGAACCTGGAGGGCCACCTAGTTTGGGGAAACGCTACGGCTTTCAGCCCGTCTTCCGGCTAGGCTCGCATAATCTTCCACCCCCCTGTCTGACTTATCTGATTCCCATGGCGGTTGTCGCCGCGAAAATGGGCCCCTCCTCGCGGATGTTCCAGTATTTTGGCACTGTCTCCACACGTGACCGCCATATCCACAATTATCGCATATGGTCTGTGGACATGTGTTTATAAAGTGCACCGGTCGCCCACACTGAAAGCATTCTTCGTTACTCGCCCTTTTCCCCACCCGTGTTCCTTCTTCCGGTTTCCAACGTGACTCTCCACTCTTCTGGTTGCCCAGATGTATCGTGCACTCCCGTGTCCAGTGACCAACCTGTCCACACCTCCTACATGGGGTGTACGGTACTCTGCGCAGTGATCTCTGCCGCTCTCCTTGCACTTCTCCAGCCGGATTCGCCCTATCATGCCATTTACTCCCGCCCGCTACTATAGCATCTGCGCGGTTCATCTTTACAAATCCTTCCTTCTTCTCACCTTCGATCCGCCGAATTCCTCTTCGCTCGCTGCTATTGCTTACTACCGTCGCAAAGCTCTCCTCAGAACCGCTGCTGTTTGCTTCTTCTTCCTCTAGTTCCTTCCTCACCTTCCTTACTCTTTTCCGGTCACCTTCCTCTCCTATGTCCTTCAACATATCCAATACCACCGTCAGGGTATTTACTCCCTTCCTAGCTTTCACCACACGTCGTACCTCGCTATTTAAACTCTCCATGAATACTCCCAAGATCATCTCCTCTCGGATCTCATTCGCTACTTGCTTTTCCTCTTCTTTCTCATATTCTTTCACAACATAGCGCGCCGCTGTTCTACACCTATCAGCGAATCTCCGATAATTTTCCCCCTCCTTCCGTCGGATGTTCATTAGTTTCGCCATTTCCTCCACTCTGTCTTTTTTCACCCCAAACCGCTGCAATAGCAACCCTTTTATCTCCTTCCATGTCCATCCCTCTTGCTTCTGACTCGTCGCATTTCGCAAAAATTCTGCCGACTCGCCAATCATTCTTCGTCTCACCAAATCAGCTGTGTTCTGCTCAGTCCACCCATTAATTTGCTGCAACATCTCTACTCTCTCAACAAACTCCTCTACACTCATCTCTCCTTCGCTACCACACCATTCTTTCACCTCTCTGGCACCTATCATTTCCACCCTCCTATTTCCGGCCATTCTCAGTTCTTCCATTTCCTTCCTCAAATAGTTCAGTTCGTTTTGTGCGACCCTCTGTCTCTCATCTTGTAACTTGCATACTTCCTCTCTCGCCTTTTCTAACTCTTGTTTCAACCTATCTAGTCCTGTCGCCAGGGGGGGTACAACGGCCTCGTTAATTCAGATGGACTTACTCAAGTTTTTTTTATGTATTTTGACCCGTAGAACACGAATTTTTTGGGTAACAGTTGATCCGGATGTCGATAAGATTGTTATAGACCAAGAACTTGAGGAATCAAATAACAGCGATTTTTGGCAAAACAAAACAATATTTTGTATTTTTTGGGCCATTTTAAGTAAAAAATATTTCTACAAGTTTTTTCGTAGGATGCACAGTTTTCGAGATAAACGCGGTTGAACTTTAAAAAAATCGAAAAATTGCAATTTTTGAACCCGAATAACTTTTGATTAAAAAATAAAATAGCAAGTCTGCTTACCGCATTTGAAAGTTTAAGTCAAATTATATCGGTTTTGATTATTTGCATTGGTAAAAATTTATTTTTTTATTGTTTAACAAAGCTATAAACACGTAGGGTTTCCCGTGCTTTTACATGCGTTTTAACGCATGTAACGTAGAAATAGTCTTGATTGCACTAGTACCTATTCTACCTACTCGTTCGATTTTAAATGAGAAATCATAGAAACATCACTCACGCACTAGTTGTTTGTAGCTTTGTTTAGCAATAACACAATAAATTTTTAGCAATGCAAATAATCAAAACCGACATAATTTGACTTGAACTTTCAAAGGCGCTAAGCAGAATTGCTATTTTATTTTTTAATCAAAAGTTATTCGGGTTTAAAAATTGCAGTTTTTCGATTTTTTGAAAGTTCAACCGCGTTTATCTCGAAAACTGTGCATCCTACTAAAAAACTTGTAGAAATATTTTTTGCTTAAAATGACCCAAAAAATACAAAATATTGTTTTGTTTTGCCAAAAATCGCTGTTATTTGATTCCTCAAGTTCTTGGTCTATAACAATCTTATCGACATCCGGATCAACTGTTACCCAAAAAATTCGTGTTCTACGGGTCAAAATACATAAAAAAAATTTGGGTAAGTCCATCTGAATTAACGAGGCCGTTGTACCCCCCCTGGCGACAGGACTAATCTACCTCGTCACCAACTTCCGCCATGGTTTTTAGAGACAAAACAAAACCCCAGTCTTACACCCGTCGGCACCGTGCCTTTCGCTTGGTTCTCGTCACACCTATACCCCGAGTAGACAGCCCAATGTCCACGACAACTAATAACTAATCTATCCCACCGCTGCCACCATTGTATCGAACCGTCTATAATGTTCTAAGGTCCTACTAAGAAATAAGAAAAGTCAATTACCTTAAATCTACGACTTCCGAAGTCTCAGCAAACACACGAACTGGTTGACGTCCTCTGCGATGGCGATGAGACACCACCTCTAGTCTCCGCCACTGTCTTACTGCTCCCGGGTCCCAGCTAATCCGCCATTTAGTGTTCCAAGTCTACACTCTAGACGACAACGTCGGACATAGTTAGTACGGTATTACGCGAATTCGTATTTTTTTCCGCAGATCACTAGTAGTTCCGATCGCACCCCTTTCCTCAAGGAATTAATCCGTAACAAGAAAAAAAATTACCCTTCGTTCGCTTACACACACGCCGAGCAAAACAAAACATTCCAATCGTCTTTTATTTTGACCGTTCTTCGCAGCGCACTCCCCAAAGAACAAAATAACACTGCCATAAAATCCTCGAATCTGTTTTTCTCTCGTCTCTTAGAAGTTTCAACACCCAACAAACGAAATCATAAATCCCTTTTACTATCCTCCAAAATGCACCTGCTCCTATCGCGTGTCATAAACATTTCCATTATCAGCCGCCGACGAAAAACACCTCATTTTACACGGAAAGAATTTGTTACCGCGACCAACAATACAGTCACCCGGCTGACGGCCGTAAAACCAGGGACGTTACATCAGGTTTTTTTTGTTTTGTTAGGGGTTTAGTGAACGAGTTCCTAGAGTTGATCATCTTTATATAGATCCCTGCTTCTCTATTTGTTCTCAGTATTCCTGTGTATTCTCCAATAGATATGCTCTTTCATTCTCTACTCATTCTATATAATATTTCAAAATATACTTGAGATGTACTTTTTGTAAATTTTGTAAAATAAAATAAATTTGTTTTTAGATAAGTATGTGCTTTTATTTCATAAAATTTATACATAAAATAATATTTTTAACTAAGCTACAGAAAACCCCTGGTCATATTATATTATTTTAATATGTTATTAGTTGGAAATTATAATATTTATTCAAAACATGAGAACAGCTAGTACTGCCACGATTATTGTAATTCTGTATGTATGAAATACAGTAATAGCTGCCAAATATACAAAATGAAGGATGTACTGCAACAAATCTACATGAAGCTTTTAATTTAATAAAGTTTATGTAGTGGAAGATAGCTGTCAAACCTGACAAACCTCAATTCGTTTGGTTCAAGAAAAGAATAAACATGTTGTTCTGAAGCTATTTTCTTGTGGCATTTTTATAATCAAGTATATTCTGAATTGCCGATATAAATGAGTCAGATTAAATAAATTATTAGAAGAATTTTTTACTAAGCAACAACATTTTTGTTTATTTAATATTATTTTGTATTTTGACAACGACACCCGACTTGGGCGTCGAAACGTTAATAAAATCATTTTTAAGAATAAACATGTTGGAAGAACAACCTGTCCTTAATCTTTAACTCATAGAGTGGAAAAATAGCTACGCATCACTCTACATCTATACAAAGTGTGTGTATGTGTGTGTGGAACACTAAGAATTTGACTGAATATTACATTTGGCATTTTTCCAATTAAAAGAGATACATCAGATAGTAGTCATGTCTTGAAAAAATTGTGTCTTCTATGATAATAATTGAATCCTATGCTGGAACAATGTTTGCGTAACCACAATAGTTGTATTTTGGTTTTCCAGGAACAAAGTTCTATATGTGCAAAATAATGTACTGCCGAGCATTGGGAATATTAAGACTTTACTTGATGCATCCTAAAATCTATCATGTTATCCTCATAAAGTTGCTTTTTTCAAATCATTACTACTTGCATGTTTTTCAAAAGTTGTAGACAAAATCTGATTTGGCATTTACAACATTGTTCCTGCATAGGAAAAAAATTTGAAATTGAACTAATTTGGTAACACTTATTATATTCAATGTTTATAATATAATAATAATAATACTTTATTTGAAATAGGATAACCTAATATAAACATGCTAAAGTACATATAGTCAAAACAATACAAGTATTGATATAGTCCATAACATAATTTAAAAAGTAAAAAACTCAAACTAATTAAAATGTCAGTATCGAAAGCCACAAACACTTGAATAAAATACCAATGCGATCAACGTAAGCACAATAAGTATAAGGCAACACAAATACATTCAACACATCTTATTCTCTATAATATATTTTTTTTAACTGTACTTGAATGTATTAATGTTTCTACAAGTTCTTAAATCGAGAGGTAGTTCATTATATTCTTTAAACCCTTTGCAAATTAAAGAATTCATCATAAAGCTATTTTTAAACTCAACAATATGTAGATTATTTGTACCCCTTGTATTATAATCATGTACATCTCTGAAAAGAAACATATTTTTGAAAGTAAGATGGAGCCAACGAGTTCAATATTTTATACACAAAAACCATGGTTAGGTAATGCAAACGTTGACGAACTGACAACCATTCAAGTGATTTTAACATAATCAATATTGGCGTTATTCTACTAGTTCTTAATATGATGCGCATCCCTCTATTTTGAAGTTTTTGCAACTGACTAATTTTATTAAGACTGAATAAATATACAATCGATGCACAGTAATCAAAGTGTGGCTGTATTATTGTATTATATAAAGTTACTTTAGTCTCAGTCGACAGATTTTGAGCTATTCTGGTGAAAAAGTATAATTTTTTTGAAATTTTTTTACTTATATACTCAAAATGTCCATCAAATGACAGCACGTTATCAAGCTGAAAACCTAAATATTTTGCCGTTTTTACAACTTTGATCTCTTCATTGTTAATGTGTAAATTAATCAGATTTAAATTTATTAAACTATACTTATATTTAGTAGTAAAAATAACAGCTTTGGTTTTATCAATATTTAGTTTTAATTTATTCATGTTGAGGTATTTATTAACTTGATCAAGTGTTCTGTTCATCTTCTCTACAGCATTCTCTAACTTAACATCACTACATGCTATCAAAGTATCATCAGCAAAAAGATTGATAAATTCACAATCCAAAAACAAATCTATATCATTTATATACAGTATGAAGAGGAGTGGTCCAAGGACACTACCTTGAGGTACCCCTACCAAAATGTCTTTCTCAGTCGATACTGTATTATTAAAACATACTTTTTGCCTGCGATTGCTTAGATAATCTTCAAACCAACTTAAAACCTTACCGGAAACTCCATATTGTTCAATTTTAGCTAATAAAATGTTTCTATCAATGGTTTCAAAAGCTCTTCTCAGATCCAAAAAAACCCCAATAGTATATTTACCATCTTTTATATCATTCTTTAGCTTGCAGATTGTTAGCTGTAATGCAGTTTCACAAGAATGGTTCTTTCTAAACCCAGACTGATTTTCTATTAAAATTGAATTCCTTTTTACATGTTCCATTAATTGCTCATAAACAACTAGCTCCAGGAGTTTCTCAATTGTCGGTAATGCATTAATAGGTCTAAATTCCTCAGCCTTATTTGTATTACTGATCTTTTGGATAGGAATAATTGTACTAGTTTTAAGCTGATTTGGCACCTTTCCAGCATCCAGTGACGTATTAATTAAGTTTAGTATGATGTGACCAATTGTCTCATAAATTTCCTTTAACGTTCTACCATTTAAAATTTCAGAGTTAGAATATTTATTATCCAACACATTCATAAATGAACCTAACTCTTTCAAAGTTAATTGTACAAAATTGTCAAATGGCAAATAAAGATTACAATTTACATTTATCCAATCATTAAAAAAATCTGTATGACTTACAATACTAGAAATACTCTCAACAAAATATTCATTAAAACCCATAGATATGTCCGTACTGTCTCTTTTAACGGCTATTTCACCAGTGATGTTACATCGAAATTGAACACATTTAGGTGTATCTTTTGTATTTGTATTGAACAATTTTTTTAGTGTCTTCCACATTTTTTGGACTTTAAAGTACTAACTACATCATTTCTATGTTTTTTGAAATTATTCCACATAACTTGTTTTTGTATTTCATGACCACATGATTTGAAATTCTTATATGCATCATCACGAATTTTAATTTTTTTATAAACCTCATTATCAAACCATGGTAATTTGGGATTGTGTTTACAAGTCTGAGTAGGTGCATTATTATCAATTTCAATTTTACAATTTTCATGTATTTGTTGGTAAATAACATCCACATCAGTAGAATCCAAATTCCAGTTGTATGAAATTAAGTTAGTTTTTATTTTCAAATAATTTTTTTCATTTAAATTTCTATATTGTTTAATAATCATATTAGATGTGTATTTCGTATTGTAGCGTGATTAGTGTAATTACTTCTAATTACAATAAAACTAGCGGTTCGTAATTTATATACGACTTTATTTTTATTTATACAAGTTTACTTTACAAACTTTAGCTTAAGACTAACTCTATTTACAAATATGTCCTATTTATATATGCGATACAGATATTCCAGAAATATCTATATATCTCCAGCTATGTCCATGTGACCGCTTGCACGTCATCGTCGCTGCATCGGCGTATCTCGAAACATCGATAGTGTTCTGTCTGTCCAGAGACGGGAGCTGGTATACGAGGGTAGGTCAATAATTATTTTGTTACACTGCTCCCCTCTTAAGATCTGAGCGTCCCGATCAGCAACTCTAGATGGCCCAGGATGGCGGAATCTACAGGATTCTCCAGCTCTGCATACACCCCTAGAAAAGAAGTAACAGTCTACTGTCTTTGAAGGGTATGACATCTTCGGGTTCATGCAACACACAGTAATCCGTACGCCAGTTTCTCTGAAGATCACTTCCAGCATGCTTCTCACAATCTTCCAATCCAGATTTTCTACTGCATGGCCAATTTTTGGTAAAGCCAAATCTTTGATGTCATAATTACAGACCATTTTCTTCAAATTAGTTAGAGCACGCCATATGTTCTCGTAGCTTGGCGTGTCCGTATAAGACTTCCTGGTCACTATATACAGCAAAGATCGAGGACCATCTTCCAATCGCAATACTCTTCCAATTTTAGGTTGTTGATTCCTTAACTCGTCCAGGCGGCCGAACTTTCTATTGAATACGGACGAGATTCCTTTAGTCATCTCGAGGTCTTGTGCAACACAGTGGGCTAGAGAGACGTTTTCTGGAACACCAAACAGATCTTGCTGAACTTCTGTGGTCACGCCGAATCTAGCACTCTTTCTTTCTGCGTAATTTGACATAAATTGATTAAAACTTGGCTGTGCGACATCTTTCATCTCCTGTTGGAGGACTCGTGCTTCTTCTGTTTCATTTGAGCCAGCATATGGTGCAAGACGATTTATGTGAATAACTTTTGGTTTACCGTTTGGCAACTTCTTAATTCTATATATTACGTCATTTATTTTCTTCTTAACTTCATACGGACCTTCCCATTGTCTTTGCAGTTTAGGACACAAGCCTCGACGACGTTGCGGATTATAAAGCCAGACAAGATCACCTACTTCGAAGCTTTCATTCTTGCATCGAGAATCATATTGATCTTTCATTCTGTCACTGGCTATCTGGATGTGTTGTCGGGCAAGTTCATGAATGTTGTTCATTCGTAATTTCAGGCGGTCAACGTAGTCTTCGCCTGCAACATGTTCCTCGGAAGGTCCGCAGCCAAACTCTAGGTCGCAGGGCAACCGAACTTCACGACCCAACATCAGGCAGGTTGGTGTTTGACCTGTAGTTTCATTTACGGCCGAGCGGTAGGCCATCAGGAATAAATGAATGTGTTGGTCCCAATCTCGCTGATGTTCAGATACAACTTTGGACAAGTGTTTACCCATCGTTCGGTTCATCCTCTCGACCATCCCATCTGATTGAGGATGCAGGGGTGTTGTTCTGGTCTTATTGGCACCAATCAATTTACAAACGTTTTGGAAAAGAGCTGACTCAAAGTTTCGCCCTTGGTCGGAGTGGATCTCCAAGGGAACACCAAATCGGCTAAAGAATTCTTTAACAAGTACCTCTGCAACGGTAGCAGCTTCTTGATTTGGTAATGCATAGGCCTCAGTCCATTTTGTAAAATAATCCATGGCTACCAGGATGTATTTATTTCCAGCATCGGTTTCTGGAAATGGACCTGCAATGTCGATAGCTACTCTTTCCATAGGACTTCCAACATTGTACTGTCTCATGGGTGCTCTCTTTTTACCAACCGGACCATTACCGGATGCACACGGTTCACATTTTCGGCACCATCTCCTTACATCATCTTTACAGTTCACCCAATAGAACCGTTCTCGAACCTTTTGCAGAGTCTTCGTAATACCAAAGTGTCCACCTGATGTACCGTCATGCAACTGACGCAATACTTCTGACACTTTACTTTTAGGTACAATTAACTGAAGCTTAGATTCTGTACCATCATCGTTCTCAAAGGTTCTGTACAGAAGATCATCTTTTAGTACCAGGCAATTCCATTGGCTCCAGTAGGCCTTGACTTCTGGACTACATGCACTAATGTTCTGCCAACTAGGTCTCTCACCTTGCCGCATCCAATCCAATACTCTTTTTATACATGGATCATCTTCTTGGGCGTCTTGTAACTGTTGGGGCTGCCATTGCTCATTAATTACGGTGGTTCGTCTCACGGGGCAAAATCGTTCCTCTAATTTGGCACAGTGATTACAATTCGCACTGCATGGTCGTCTCGAAAGGGCATCAGCATTTGAGTGAACTCTTCCGGCCCTGTGTTCTATCTCGTAATCATATTCTTGTAATCGTTCTAACCATCTTGCCATCTGGCCCTCTGGATTACGGAATTGTATGAGCCATTTTAGAGCAGCGTGATCGGTGCGAAGAAGGAACTTTCTGCCATACAAGTATTTATGGAAATGTTCGCAAGCCTTCACTACACCCAGCAGTTCTCTTCTGGTAACGCAATAGTTTCTTTCCGGTTTCGACAGGACTTTGCTGAAATAAGCGATGACTTTTTCCTGTCCGTCCTGGATTTGGGAGAGAACAGCTCCTATAGCACTGTTGCTAGCATCGGTATCCAAAACAAATTTTCCTGCCTGTCCCGGGTAGCTTAATATAGGTGCACTGATCAGAGCCATTTGTAGTTGTTCGAAAGCTTTTTGGCACTCTTCACTCCATGTATATTCTTTGCCCTCCTCCGTCAACTTTGTTAGGGGCTTGGAGATATTGGCAAATCCTTTGACAAATCGTCGGTAATATGTACATAGGCCAAGGAAACTTCTAATTTCATGTTTATCTTTTGGTACTGGCCAATCTTTAATTGCTTCAATCTTTTCGGGATCAGCTGTTACGCCATTACTCGATACAATATGTCCCAAATACTTAACTTCTCGTCGAAACATGTGACATTTCTTCGGACTTAACTTCAAGTTCGCTGCCCTCAATCGTTGAAAGACTTCTATTAGATTCTTGGCATGTTCATCAAAGGACCTTCCAACCACAATTACATCATCCAAGTAAACCAGGCATGTTTTCCATGTTAGACCTCTTAAAACTGCCTCCATTAATCTTTCAAATGTGGCAGGGGCATTACATAAACCAAACGGCATAGCCGTAAACTGCCAAAGCCCTGATCCTATCGAAAATGCGGTTTTCTCCCGATCGGCTGGCTCCATGTCTACTTGCCAATATCCACTTTTTAAATCGAGTGTGGAAAACCAACGAGAACCGGAGAGAGTATCCAATGTATCGTCTATTCTGGGCAAAGGATAACTATCTTTTTTTGTTACCGCATTGAGCTGGCGGTAGTCGATACAAAAACGCGTTGAACCATCTTTCTTCTTTACCAGAACTACTGGTGATGTCCATGGACTGTTCGATGGTTCAATTACCCCTTGTTTGTCCATATCCTTGATAATCTCTTCGGCTTCATCTCTTTTCGCAAATGGAAGTCGTCTAGGCCGTTGTCTGATTGGCTGAGCGTCTCCGGTATTTATTTTATGCGTTACTATGCTTGTTTTGCCCTTATCCTTCTTATCAATAGCAAAAACATCTTGATACTCTATCAGCATAGACCTTACTTTTTCCGTTCGTTCATAGTCAAGGTCTTGGCATCTTTCAATGATCATCTCGACAAGGTCTTTTGGATACTTTGACTTTGATGATTTCTCATTGGTATTCATAGAGCAAATTGAAGCCACGGGAACACACTGTCCGATCAAAGCTCCTCTACTTAACTTAATAGCAGTTTCCCTTAAATTCATAACTCTTACAGGGATGACATCTCGAACTTTTACCAAAGTTTTCGCCGTTAGGAACTCGACATTTTCTACATCTTCGACCATCCTTAAACTTCCCTCTCGGCAGTGTCCATCAAGCATGGTCATCAGAATTTTCTCACTATTACCGGGTATGGTTACGTCGCATGTAGTTAGTAAGCGGATGACATCTTCTTTGTCGTCGTGAAAGGGCAACTCTTCACCGTTGATCCTGAGAACTCCATTTTGAACATCCAATATTGCCCCCACTTTTCGTAGTACGTCCATCCCCAATATGAACTCGTCGGAGATCTCGGCAATTAATACTTGATGTTCAACTGTGGTCTGGCCAATGGATACTGACATATTAGCCTCGCCATATGTATTAATTAGCTCACCAGTCGCTGTTCTAAGCTTTACTGTTGCAGGTGATAATTTATTATGGTCTCGTACTACATCTGGACGTGCGATAGTTCTCGTTGCACCTGTATCCACCAAAAATGATCTACATCTATTACTGATACGACCTTCGATGTATAAGTTGTGGATTCCACCGGAGGACGTAAGGTTGACAGTTACTATGGGGGCTCTAGTTCTCGAGGTCGGCAGTTGCCCCTTGGTGTCGACCCGCTCTAGTTTTCCGACGGCTGTACGATCTTCTTACAATTACGACGAATGTGGCCTACGTCTCCACAATTCCAACATCTAGGCTCGCGTCTCTTTGGCATCTGATTACTTAATACTCTCCGTATCATTTCCTCCAGACGTTCATCGTTGTGTTCGTCACTTTCTTCAATGGTTCTTACTCTATGGCCTCGTGAAGTTTGACTAGCCGTTTCGTGTTCCAATGCAATAGCAAGTGCTTCATCTAAAACTTTCGGTCTTGCTAGTCGTAAAGCTTTCTGTAGTTCATTATCTTTCAGCCCATTGACGAAGGTATCTACTGCAATTTCTTCTAAAACGCTGTCTGGCACCTCTGGATAAGCCAACCGCACCACACGAGCCACATCTGCTTCAAATTCTTGCAGATTCTCACTTGCTCGTTGACTTCTACTTCGCAGTTGTGCTTTGTATACTTGTTGTAGATGGGCATCTCCATAGCGTTTTTCTAGACGAGTGAACAAGGTCTGGTAACATTTTTCTTGACCCTTAGGAATTGATCTTAATATATCTGCAGCATCACCTCGCAAAGCAGCAGTCAAGGAAACAGCCTTTTCTTGTTCGGTCCAATGGTTGGCGGTCGCAATAGCTTCGAATTGTCTAAGGTATATGGACCAAGAGGACTTCCCATCGAATGGTGGTAATTTAAATCTCATATGATGCGATGTTTCGTCTCTCGGTGTTTCATCCTTCACTACAAGATCTAAAGCTACTGCATTAACTGATGGTTGTACTTTTGTATCAGTTATCATGCTCTCTAGTTGTTTGATCTTCTCTTCTAGCATTTCTTTATTGTCGTCTACACTTTTCTGTATCTTATCGAATGTTCTGGAAACTTCTTCAAATTTCTCGTCGGTCTGTCTACAAACGTCTTTTATTACTTGAGAAACACTTTCAAATTTCTCATCGATCTTTTGAGAAACACTTTCAAATTTCTCGTTGTTCTGTCTAGAAGTTTCATCGATCTTTTGAGAAGTCTCGTCGATCGTTTCAGAAACAGTTTTTAATTTCGATAAGATTACTTGTTCTGCTGACTGGAAGTGGAACGTCTCTGGGTCATCTCCGTTCTTCGTGAGGACATCCTTGAGTCGTGCTTGTAGGACTATCTTGCACCCACTGCTGTCTAATTCGTACTCTTCTAATTGTTCACGGAGCTGTTTTATGGTCAGTTCTTGTAGCAACATCTTTGGTCGGCACACACGTACTTTTCAAAATGTCTAAGTCTTTCCGAATACCGAACAATCAACGCACTTCAATTATTAACGACGAATAAAGTTCAAAAGTCTTTTAAAAGTCTTTCCGAATACCGAACAATTAACGCACTCCGATTATTCTCGACGAATAAAGTTCAAAAGTCTTTTTTTTTACTTTTCATTTATTTACACCCCACACCTGACACCACTGTAGCGTGATTAGTGTAATTACTTCTAATTACAATAAAACTAGCGGTTCGTAATTTATATACGACTTTATTTTTATTTATACAAGTTTACTTTACAAACTTTAGCTTAAGACTAACTCTATTTACAAATATGTCCTATTTATATATGCGATACAGATATTCCAGAAATATCTATATATCTCCAGCTATGTCCATGTGACCGCTTGCACGTCATCGTCGCTGCATCGGCGTATCTCGAAACATCGATAGTGTTCTGTCTGTCCGGAGACGGGAGCTGGTATACGAGGGTAGGTCAATAATTATTTTGTTACAGTATTATTAAGATTTACTGATATTACTGAGTGATCACTAATTTTAGGAGAATCATGAACGTTGGATGTGATTTGATCCTCATTTGTAAGTACATAATCAACAACGTTTTACTTGTATTTGTTATGCGTGTTGGTTTGTCTATTACCTGTCTTATACCATAGTTTGATAATAGGTTTTAACCTTCCTAACATAAAAAGTATCAGCAAAAA
>NC_065445.1:159793279-159912472 GCF_917563875.1 Diabrotica virgifera virgifera
AATAAGTTATTTACTAAGTTTAATGAAGAACTATGTATTATTATATTATTCATAAATATTTATGTTTTGTGATTAAAATTACTTCAAATATTATTAAAAAATATTGAAAAATAGTTTAAACAAATTTGATGGTGTATATAACAAATTAATTTAAATAATGCATATTCGTAATGTACGCAAAAAGTACATACAAATTATAAAAAGAAAGATCGAAATTCATAAACGAGAACCAGAGATACAGCTAACAGCTCCATCCCCCTTCTCATAGATCTCTAAATTTTCACCGCCGGCCGATTTTAAGGGGCACATTTTGAAGTTTTGTGGACGATTTCCTTGAAAGGAAATATTTTTTATATCTGATACATTAAAACTTTGAATTATGTTCTTTCAAGTGTGGCTAATTTTATTTCTTAATTGTTATAAACAAAGCTGCTGTGAATTAACAAAAAGCGGGGCAACTTCGTCCCTAATTGTCTTGGACAATTTTTTCTTTTTCTAAACTTGTATAAAAATTCATTAGTAGAAAGGAAGCCACTTCAGGACACTTTGACCTTTGAACCCTCGCGATACAGCATCGCGCGTGACGGCCTCTCGATACAACAGCCCGCGTGACTCCTTGTCGGGGATGACGTGATTGGGGTAACTTGTCGGGACTTGTCGAGTGACGTCATTGGGCAACATCCCGATTAATTATTTTAATTATTTTTAATCATTTTTAAGTCCATATAATAGTCTAAGTATGTCAATAACCATTAATATTAAACAAACAATTTTTCCTTATGACCTACAATATGCCTATGTAATTATGTGTATTAACCAGCGAATTCTTACAGTATGACCAAACCAACGAACATCCACTATAATATTAAAAGTCTAATATACAATATTCTTTTTTGTGATTTAATCAATGAGCATGAACCAGTCTTACAGTATGGCCAAACAATAAAAACGTATCTTACTCGATAAAGATATCAGCTGAGCGATCACTGCTCAACATGGATCTTATATGAACGATCACTATTATACATAGGTCTCCATTGAACGTGCATTACTATACACCGCTATTATTCTGTATATGCCTATCATTTTTATGAATATTACTGAAATATTGTGAGCTGCACACTTTATTTTATCTACGACAATTCAGTCCGCAGCAGCCAATTCTTCTTCATTGTATTGAGCCATCTTCTTCTTCTTGATCGGTCAACGTCAAATCTTCTTTTCTCAAAGAAAATTAAATATTTGGCATTGCCAAAAACGTCAAATCTTCTCCTTTGCCACTGCCGTCAAGTCTTGGTCTGTCAACTCAAAAGGAAGTGCTGCATACAACAGGCAAGGAAATTTTCAATACAGTGAAAGTTAGAAAAACGTCATACCTAAGCCACATACTGAGACAATATGCTCAAAAGATTACGAAATAACGGTATACCAAACATTGCTCTTACACTCTACTGTGATTGCCAAAAGGCTATTACATCGTATCTTCACTGTTATCGGTTCGATTTTGGCGTATGAGGCGTCAAATACACAAACCCACCGTCCACTGCTCGACACGTGGCTACCCATTATTGTTCTTTCAAATAAACTAGTCAAATTTCGCCTTTTCTACAAAGATCTTTAATTCTCTCGTCTATAAGTAATTTTTGATCAACCCCCCGTATATACAATTACTAATTTTTTTTCATACATTACAATAATTCACACGAAAATTCAAATCTGGACTTCTAAAATCTTTTATTTTATAATGTTTATTTCACTAGTAATTTTTGATCAATCTCGTATATACAAGTAGTAATATTTTTCATACATTTCAATTAAAATAGGTGAAATGTGATACCAACATAAATTTATGGTGATGACAACAGAATAGTGGACATAGAAAAGCGGTGAAGGCATAAAAATTGTGGATATTTATCATGATTTAAGAAAAGCAAATCGACGGCAGCATATTTTAGGAGACGTTTCTACTGGAAATATGAAAAAATATTGTTGATGGTGTACCAAAGATACTAAGTAAAAAAGCATCATATCACTCACAATAAAAAAAATTAAGCTTTTTAACCAAAAAAGCATCATATCACTCACATTAAAAAAAATTAAGCTTTTTAACCAAAAAAAAAAAGCTCAAAAACTTACCTTAATTATAAACAATTAACTACACTAACAAAAATCGCCGACAGTTCGAAACAATGAGAAAAGGAAACATTTCTTTTTCGTTAAAGCGTAAAACACACGAATGTCCACAATGAAATCCTACGAAAAAATACATTAGGACTACGACACTAATAGTTACTGCCTTCAAGGACTTTTTTTAAATAATTATTTATTTAAAATATCAGAAATGCGAGAGATTAAATTTTATACCTTTCGATTCTAACGATTACAATGTTATATGACTGAAATAATAATTAATAAAAATTAATTACATTGAAAAAATAAATAACATTCACAATTCTGCAGTTTTCGAATCAGGTCGGTTATAGTCCAAATGCTGACTCATAGTATTGAGGTTATTGTCGCAGGGGGTCAAATCAGATCGGATATAGTCCAAATGCAGACTCATCGGATTGAGGCTATTGTCGCATGGAGTTCAATGACTTTAAATCGCACGTTTGTTTGATTAATTGTTTAATAGTTGTTTAGTTAAAAAGAACACGCGTTTGTAACAGGAGCAACGTTACCCGTAGTAAAAGGCGTACCATCAAACTTGCAAAAACATCAACAATAACGGGAAAAAACTACAAAAAATATGACATTTTTTTTTGTTTAAAAATTCTGTTTTTTCTTCGTTCTCCTCTAACGTAGATGTAGTCGGAGATGTAGACATGATAAACATGTATACTTTTAGAAAAAACAATACAGGACGCAAATGAAAACTGCTAGAAGAGAAAAGTCATTTAAATTTAAGAGTAAATTATACTTAAAAACAAAAAGCTGAACTCTCAAAGATGTGCCACTAGACTAAATGAGTCTTTACAAATTTGTTAAATTTATCTACCAATACAGTTATCCACACTAATTGATTATTTTACGCATGCGGCATTAACACGGTCAAAGTTAAAAATATTGTTATCTAGACTTGCAACTAACCAATCTAATACAAAAATTTCGAACTTCTACTTACAAAATACGCTTACCTAGATAAGGATAGGTAGGCAGTCTCCATCACTGAGACGCTAACAGAAGGGCTCAAAGATATGCAGAGACACACTAAGCCAACCAAACACCATCACTGAGACGCTAACAGAAGGGCGCAAAGATGTGCAGAGACACACTAAGCCAACCAAACACCATCGCTGATGCGGTAACAGAACACCAGAGAGGTATGCACAGACACGCTAAGCCAAGCAGACACCACAATTGACACGCTAGCAGAACGCCAGAGAGATATGCACAGACACGCTAAGCCAAGCAGACACCACAATTGACACGCTAGCAGAACGTCAAAGAGGTATGCACATACATGCTGAGCCAAGCAGACACCATAATTGACACGCTAGCAAAAGGGCACAGAGACAAGCAGAGACACGCTGAGCCAAGCAGACACCACAATTGACACGCTAGCAGAACGACAGAGAGGTATGCACAGACACGCTGAGCCAAGCAGACACCATAATTGACACGCTAGCAGAAGGGCACAGAGACAAGCAGAGACACGCTGAGCCAAGCAGACGTCATCAGAGGCACTCTAGTAGAAGGCACAGAGATAAGCAGAGACACGCTGAGCCAAGCAGACACCACAATTGTCACGCTAGCAGAACGCCAGAGAGGTATGCACAGACACGCAGAGCCAAGCAGATACCATAATTGAAACGCTAGCAGAAGGACAGAGAGGTATGCACAGACACGCTGAGCCAAGCAGACACCCCAATTGACACGCTAGCAGAACGCCAGAGAGGTATGCTCAGACACGCAGAGCCAAGCAGACACCATAATTGAAACGCTAGAAGGGCACAGAGGTAAGCAGAGACACGCTGAGCCAAGCAAATAAAAAACATGGAAAACAGAAAGTTTACCTTGGACAGTAGAGTCCTGTGTGATCATTTAAGCCAAACTTGGAAAAAAATTCAATACAAATTAAATGGGGTCAATTCTCTGTTACACATTATACAGCCTAGCTTGGACTATTCTAAATAAAATTTCAAGGATAATCCCATTCAAAAAGTGTTTTTGTGTTAGGAAATAAAATACGAAGATGTTACTTATTATTTATTAAAGAAATTATACTATTTCCAATAATTTTAAGATAGTCTTTCTTTGCAGTTCTGCCGGTTTATTTAAACCTAAATTAATTAGTTCAGTAATAATTTTATGTTTCTGAAGCATTTTTTCTTTGTATGATTTTCGTATCGCCATCCCACGTTCAGTTTTGTAAAATTGTCTTCTCTTTTCATTGGCTTCATCTCTTCTTCTAATACCTTCCTCACCTCTTTCACACTTGCACGTTGATTTTACGTGTAATTCATGCATTGAAGCATATTTTTCTAAATTGCTAACGCCTCTGCTCGCTAGGGTAGAAATTTCATTGCGTATACTTGAACAGAATTTTCCTCTCGAATGTAACCATTTTGACTTAAATACCCTTCTCTCGTAATGAGAGTGAGGTTTACCTAAAAGTCCATCTCCATCTCGACGAAGGGGTTTTTGACCATCAGCACAGGCAATGTTTCTTAACACACCAACACAATGATCCAAACAAATAATTTTTCTAAATGTAGTTTTTGGATGTAATATTTTCCCCGCACGTTGTATTTTCTTCTTGTAAGTCAATATAACCTTTGTAATAACGGCGTTACCCACAGCGCAGAGCGTCACGACATTTCACGTCAAATGTCACTTCATGCGTCGAATGCCACGTCATTCACGTGACATGTCAAATGCCACGTGAATGCCACGCCTTTCACGTCAAATGTCACGTCATGCGTCGAATGTCACGTCATTCACGTGACATGTCAAATGTCACGTGAATGCCACGCCTTTCACGTCAAATGTCACGTCATGTGTCGAATGTCACGTCATTCACGTGACACTCAACTTTGAACGTATTAACGGCGCATGCGTGAAATAAACAGTTAGCTGGGGGGGAAGCTGTACTGGCATATAAACTTGACGACTTCGTAAGGATATGGCAAACGACTACGAAGAGTCACCGAGAGAATGATATCATTTACTCTTAAATGAGAGTGATTTTTCTCTTCTAGCATGTGCTCCTAATTTAAAATGGTATTCCATTTGCCGTTGTCATTTAGTAGCAGACGACAGAAGTACTGCACACGAACATCTCCATTCATTAATTCACTTTACAAATGGATCTACAATGTTGGCTTACAAGAAGAAAATACAACGTGCAGGGAAAAGATTACATCCAAAAACTACATTTAGAATATTTGTTTGGATCATTGTGTTGGTGTGTTAAGAAACATTGCCTGTGCTGATGGTCAAAAACCCCTTCGTCGAGATGGAGATAGACTTTTAGGTAAACCTCACTCTCATTACGAGAGAAGGGTATTTAAGTCAGAATGGTTACATTCGAGAGGAAAATTCTGTTCAAGTATACGCAATGAAATTTCTATCCTAGCGAGCAGAGGCGTTAGCAATTTAGAAAAATATGCTTCAATGCATGAATTACACGTAAAATCAACGTGCAAGTGTGAAAGAGGTGAGGAAGGTATTAGAAGAAGAGATGAAGCCAATGAAAAGAGAAGACAATTTTACAAAACTGAACGTGGGATGGCGATACGAAAATCAAACAAAGAAAAAATGCTTCAGAAACGTAAAATTATTACTGAACTAATTAATTTAGGTTTAAATAAAACGGCAGAACTGCAAAGAAAGACTATCTTAAAATTACTGGAAATAGTATAATTTCTTTAATACATAATAAGTAACATCTTGGTATTTTATTTCCTAACACAAAAACACTTTTTGAATGGGATTATCCTTGAAATTTTATTTAGCATAGTCCAGTCCAAGCTAGGCTGTATAATCTGTAACAGAGAATTGACCCCATTTAATTTGTATTGAATTTTTTTCCAAGTTTGACTTAAATGTTCACACAGGACTCTACTGTCCAAGGAAA
The DNA here is from genome assembly GCF_917563875.1 of Diabrotica virgifera virgifera. NCBI lineage: Eukaryota > Metazoa > Arthropoda > Insecta > Coleoptera > Chrysomelidae > Diabrotica > Diabrotica virgifera. The sequence continues at coordinate 159,799,359 of NC_065445.1, forward strand.
ACTTTCTGTTTTCCATGTTTTTTATTTGCTTGGCTCAGCGTGTCTCTGCTTAGCTCTGTGCCTTCTGCTAGCGTGTCTCTGATGATGTCTGCTTGGCACAGCGTGTCTCTGCTTGTCTCTGTGCCCTTCTGCTAGCGTGTCAATTATGGTGTCTGCTTGGCTCAGCGTGTCAGTACATACCTCTCTGGTGTTCTGTTACCGCATCAGTGATGGAGTTTGGTTGGTTTAGTGTGTCTCTGCACATCTTTGCGCCCTTATGTTAGCGTCTCAGTGATGGTGTTTGGTTGGCTTAGTGTGTCTCTGCATATCTTTGCGCCCTTCTGTTAGCGTCTCAGTGATGGCGACTGCCTACCTATCCTTATCTAGGTAAGCGTATTTAGCGTATTTTGTAAGTAGAAGTTCGAAATTTTTGTATTGCAAGTTTGGTTAGTTGCAAGTCTAGATAACAGTATTTTTAACTTTGACCGTGTTAATGCCGCATGCGTAAAATAATCAATTAGTGTGGATAACTGTATTGATAGATAAATTTAACAAATTCGTAAGGACTCATTTAGTCTAGTGGCACATCTTTGAGAGTTCAGCTTTTTGGTTTTAAGTATAATTTACTCTTAAATTTAAATGACTTTTCTCTTCTAGCAGTTTTCATTTGCGTCCTGTATTGTTTTTTCTAAAAGTATACATGTTTATCATGTCTACATCTCCGACTACATCTACGTTAGAGGAGAACGAAAAAAAAAACAGAATTTTTAAACAAAAAAAAATGTCATATTTTTTGTAGTTTTCTCCCGTTCTTGTTGATGTTTTTGCAAGTTTGATGGTACGCCTTTTACTACGGATAACGTTGCTCCTGTTACAAACGCGTGTTCTTTTTAATTAAACAACTATTAAACAATTAATCAAACAAACGTGCGATTTAAAGTCATTGAACTCCATGCGACAATAGCCTCAATCCGATGAGTCTGCATTTGGACTATATCCGACCTGATTTGACCCCCCTGCGACAATAACCTCAATCCTATGAGTCAGCATTTGGACTATAACCGACCTGATTCGAAAACTGCAGAATTGTGAATGTTATTTATTTTTTCAATGTAATTAATTTTTATTAATTATTATTTCAGTCTGATATAACATTGTAATCGTTAGAATCGAAAGGTATAAAATTTAATCTCTCGCATTTCTGATATTTTAAATAAATCTCTATCTATCAGCGAGGTTCCTACAGCCTCTGCCGCTTCTCGCATTTCGACCGCCATCGTTTTCTGTCCATCCATTCGTCTTCTTTGATGGCTCTATCTTTCATGATGTGCCGTACATTTTCTTCCCAGGCAACTGAAGGTCTTCCCCTTCTTCTTCTTTGGTGTGGTATGTAATTTAAAGCTTTCTTTGGCCATCTATCTTCATTCATTCGTTTCACGTGACCATACCACACTAGTTGTCTAGTTTCAATTTTATCTACACTGGAATATACAGTATGTGTCCTCCTTTTAATATCTTCATTCCTGATGTGATCTTTTTTAGATATACCACACGCTCTCCTTAGATAATCCATTTCTACTACTTCTATTCTTTTCCTATCTTTTTTTGTCATCTGCCAAACTTCTGCCCCATAAGTCATAATAGGCTCTACCAAGGTACGATAGATTGTCAATTTCGTTTCTTGCCTTATATCTTTAGACCACAGTAGAGAGCTCAGAATGTTTACCGCTTTTTTGCCCTGCTGCGTTCTCTTTTCGATGTCTCTTTTGGTAGTGCCTTCTTTAGATATTATAGATCCGAGATATTTATATTCATTACATCTTTTCGTGGTTCTAATTTCTAACTCTGGATCTTCTTCATCATCCCCTATTTTAAGATACTCTGTCTTTGACATATTCATATTGAGGCCCCATTTTTCATATTCTTTCTTTAGTTTTCTAAACATGTAGTCCATGTCTTCCTCATCATTCGCTACGACTACCTGATCATCTGCAAAAAACAAAGTTGTTAGACATTTACCACTGCCTATGTCTATTCCCATTCCGGATACTTGTTTCCTCCACTGCTCTAGCGATGATTGAATATATATTTTAAATAAAGTCGGAGACAGACAACATCCTTGTTTAAGCCCCTTTGATATAGGGAATGATTCAGATATAAAGTTTCCTTCTTTAACGACACTTCTTGCATTTTTGTATATATTTGCGATAGCATCCACATACTCTCTACTAAGACCTACCTTCGTCAATGTTTGAAACAGTTTTTTCAAAGGTACCGTATCGTATGCCTTCTCCAAATCTACAAACAATAGGTGGGTAGATAGATTCCTTGCCTTCCGTTTTTCTATTACCTGCTGTAGAACGAATATATTATCAGTGCACGATCTTCCTGCACGAAATCCACTTTGTTCTTCCATGTCTTCGTATTCTGATTCTATTCTTTTCTTTATTATTCGACCGTACAACCTCCCTACTGAGCTGGTAACAGTTATTCCTCTATAATTAGAGCATATGCGTTTATCCCCTTTCTTGAATACTGAGCTGATGTATCCAACATTCCAATCATCAGGGATATTTTGTCCTTTTAAGCATTTATTAAATAGTTGAACCAACATCTCATGTAATATGTTTGGTCCGTACTTTACCAACTCAATTGGGATGTCTCCAGGTCCTGCTGCTTTACCGTTTTTAGATCTTTTGAGGGCTTCGCTTAACTCTTCGGTTGTTATCTCAACTATTTGTGTATGTTCGGCTAATTCTTCCATTTCGATCTCTTGGAATTTACATCTATATTATTAAATATTAAATATTAAATCTATATTATTTTAAATAAATAATTATTTAAAAAAAACGTCCTTGCAGGCAGTAACTATTAGTGTCGTAGTCCTAATGTATTTTTTCGTAGGATTTCATTGTGGACATTCGTGTGTTTTACGCTTTAACGAAAAAGAAATGTTTCATTTTTTCATTGTTTCGAACTGTCGGCGATTTTTGTTAGTGTAGTTAATTGTTTATAATTAAGGTAAGTTTTTGAGCTTTTTTTGGTTAAAAAGCTTAATTTTTTAATGTGAGTGATATGATGCTTTTTTGGCTAAAAAGCTTAATTTTTTTTAATGTGAGTGATATGATGCTTTTTTACTTAGTATCTTTGGTACACCATCAACAATATTTTTTCATATTTCCAGTAGAAACGTCTCCTAAAATATGCTGCCGTCGATTTGCTTTTCTTAAATCATGATAAATATCCACAATTTTTAGGCCTTCACCGCTTTTCTATGTCCACTATTCTTTTGTCATCACCATAAATTTATGTTGGTATCACATTTCACCTATTTTAATTGAAATGTATGAAAAATATTACTACTTGTATATACGAGATTGATCAAAAATCACTAGTGAAATAAACATTATAAAATAAAAGATTTTAGAAGTCCAGATTTGAATTTTCGTGTGAATTATTGTAATGTATGAAAAAAATTAGTAATTGTATATACGGGGGGTTGATCAAAAATTACTTATAGACGAGAGAATTAAAGATCTTTGTAGAAAAGGCAAAATTTGACTAGTTTATTTGAAAGAACAATAATGGGTAGCCACGTGTCGAGCAGTGGACGGTGGGTTTGTATATTTGACGCCTCATACGCCAAAATCGTACCGATAACAGTGGAGATACGATGTAATAGCCTTTTGGCAATCACAGTAGAGTGTAACAGCAATGCTTGGTATACCGTTATTTCGTAATCTTTTGAGCATATTGTCTCAGTATGTGGCTTAGGTATGACGTTTTTCTAACTTTCACTGTATTGAAAATTTCCTTGCCTGGTGTATGCAGCACTTTCTTTTGAGTTGACAGACCAAGACTTGACGGCAGTGGCAAAGGAGAAGATTTGACGTTTTTGGCAATGCCAAATATTTAATTTTCTTTGAGAAAAGAAGATTTGACGTTGACCGATCAAGAAGAAGAAGATGGCTCAATACAATGAAGAAGAATTGGCTGCTGCGGACTGAATTGTCGTAGATAAAATAAAGTGTGCAGCTCACAATATTTCAGTAATGTTCATAAAAATGATAGGCATATACAGAATAATAGCGGTGTATAGTAATGCACGTTCAATGGAGACCTATGTATAATAGTGATCGTTCATATAAGATCCATGTTGAGCAGTGATCGCTCAGCTGATATCTTTATCGAGTAAGATACGTTTTTATTGTTTGGCCATACTGTAAGACTGGTTCATGCTCATTGATTAAATCACAAAAAAGAATATTGTATATTAGACTTTTAATATTATAGTGGATGTTCGTTGGTTTGGTCATACTGTAAGAATTCGCTGGTTAATACACATAATTACATAGGCATATTGTAGGCATAAGGAAAAATTGTTTGTTTAATATTAATGGTTATTGACATACTTAGACTATTATATGGACTTAAAAATGATTAAAAATAATTAAAATAATTAATCGGGATGTTGCCCAATGACGTCCCCGACAAGTTACCCCAATGACGTCACCCCCGACAAGTCGGAGTGACGCGGGCTGTTGTATCGAGAGGCCGTCACGCGCGATGCTGTATCGCGAGGGTTCAAAGGTCAAAGTGTCCTGAAGTGGCTTCCTTTCTACTAATGAATTTTTATACAAATTTAGAAAAAGAAAAAATTGTCCAAGACAATTAGGGACGAAGTTGCCCCCCTTTTTGTTAATTCACAGCAGCTTTGTTTATAATAATTAAGAAATAAAATTAGCCACACTTGAAAGAACATAATTCAAAGTTTTAATGTACCAGATATAAAAAATATTTCCTTTCAAGGAAATCGTCCACAAAACTTCAAAATGTGGCCCTTAAAATCGGCCGGCCGTGAAACTTTAGAGATCTATGAGAAGGGGGAAGGAGCTGTTAGCTGTATCTCTGGTTCTCGTTTATGAATTTCGATCTTTCTTATGTACTTTTTACTTTTTGCGTACATTACGAATATGCATTATTTAAATAAATAAATTGTTATATACACCATCAAATTTGTTTAAACTATTTTTCAATATTTTTTAATAATATTTTGAAGTAATTTTAATCACAAAACATAAATATTTATGAATAATATAATAATACACAGTTCTTCATTAAACTTAGTAAATAACTTATTTTTAATAGATTGCATGAAAAAACAAATTATCCCATTCAATTCTAAAAATAGTATCTAAAAATAGTATTGGTCTATGGACCCATATTAAGCTGCACCCCCCACCATCGCGAATAAAGTTCGGATTATGCAAAAAATTTAGTGCTATTTATGTGCTAATTAGTTGCTCTAATCCGAATTTTGTTGCTCAAACCGTTGACCAAGAAATCGCGTTGAAAGTGGGGGGTGCAGGTTAATGGCAAGCTGCACCCACCCACACCGAAAAAAGTTCAAACTTATTGATTTTTTTTGGTGATATATTTAGTGCTATTTATGTGCTAATTAGTTGTTCTAATCCGAATTTTGTTGCTCAAACCATTGACCAAGAAATCGCGTTGAAAGTGGGGGGTGCAGGTTAATGGCAAGCTGCACCCACCCACACCGAAAAAAGCTCAAACTTCTTGATTTTTTGGTGAAAAATTTAGTGCTATTTATGTGCTAATTAGTTGCTCTATTCCGAATTTTGTTGCTCAAACCGTTGACCAGGAAATCGCGTTCAAAGTGGGGGGGGGGGGGGTCCAGCTTAATGGCAAGTTGCACCAACCTACACCGAAAAAAGTTCAAACTTCTTGATTTTTTGGTTAAAAATTTAGTGCTATTTATGTGCTAATTAGTTGCTCTATTCCGAATTTTGTTGCTCAAACCGTTGACCAGGAAATCGCGTTCAAAGTGGGGGGTCCAGCTTAACCCATTTAGCGCCAAAGGTGCGAAAACGCACCATTTTTTTGTAGAATTTTTTTTTGACAATTCGTTAACTTTTTTTAAATCTTTGTATTTTTTAAGCAACCAGAAGATATAAGTGTAACTAAATTTAATTTTGTTTAATTTCCAAACTCATGCTTTCATCACAAAGATATTTTCTAAATGTCCGACATTTTCAATCCTTCGACACAACTTTATTTTTACTGTAGTAATTTTATTGGCATAACACTTTTGTGGTCAAATAAATTAAAACATTATTTTTTTAACCTATTTGTACACCAATTGTTATAAAAATACAAAAAAAAATTTCTGAGTCATCAAATCTCCTGTTTGAAAATAATGGTTCGATAACGAACCATTGTCGGAAGTCGACATATTATAATCCTGTCTGATCAGGAATAAGTTCAAGGTGATGCACAGGCAGTAATTTGTTGGGATATTTCTTTATTATGTGTAAAAACACGTATCCACTATGCTTGCGCTCCGAGCTCCTGCAACTGCTGCACATAGTGGACACGTTTGGCGCTCACGGACTATGTAGCTGTGCGCACTCTGCCTCGGCGCTCCAATCTGTGGCGGTTTATATGTAAGGGAGCGCATACCGTATCGATTGGAGCAGCTGCTGGGAGCGCGGAGCGCAAGAAGTTCGTGAGCATAGTGGATGGTTGGCGCTCTCGGACCATGCAACAGTGTGCGCTCCACCTCAACGGTCCAATAGGTGGCGGTTTATATGTAGAGGAGCGCATGCATGTAGATGGGAGCAGTTGCAGGGAGCGCGAAGCGCAAGAGGTTTGTAAACATAGTGAATAGTAGGCACTCCTGGACCGTGCAACAGTGCACGCTCCGCCTCGGCGTTCCAATTGGTGTCGGTTTATATGTAAAGGTGCGCATACCGTATCGATTGGAGCAGTTGCAGGGAGCGCGGAGTGCAAGAGGTTCGTAAACATAGTGGATGGTTGGCGCTCCCGGACCGTGCAACCGTGCGCCAACGACCGTGCGGCAGTGCCTCGGTGGTCCAATATTACGAACGTAGTGGATACGTACCTTTAGAAAGACGGGTATTCTGGTATTGAGTTTTGTTATAATCTAGGGTGGGGGAGGGGGAGGGGGCTACATAAGGGAGGTTGTGTAGTGTTGTAGACAATATGTCGATTTGTCGAATTTATGCAACTGGCACAGTGCAAGATACAGGATTGGAAAATGTAAACTGGAAATATCTAAAATAATTTCTAAAAAAGATACAGGCCGATAGACTTCGTTTTTGAGAAAGAAGCTGAAGAAGGTGTAGGCAATGTTCTAACCATACTATTTTTGTTTATCAAAACTTCCAGGTCCATTTACACTCTAAATGTTTTGAGACTTTTCACAAAAAAATAAAATTGTGTATTTCAATTTTTATATCTCATTTCCGCCAAAGGTTCGAAAACGAACCATTTTGTTGTTGTGACACCTGCCATTATCAAAGTGTAAAACAATTTTTTTTAAGAATGTTTAAGTTTATTTTACTCTAGTTAATCAAATATGTTACATATTATTGCAGTATTTCTTATCTTGGCGGTTAATGGGTTAATGGCAAGCTGCACCCACCCATACCGAAAAAAGTTCAAACTTATTGATTTTTTTTGTGATAAATTTAGTGCTATTTATGTGCTAATTAGTTGCTCTAATCCGAATTTTTTTGCTCAAACCATTGACCAAGAAATCGCGTTGAAAGTGGGGGGGTGCAGGTTAATGGCAAGCTGCACCCACCCACACCGAAAAAAGCTCAAACCTCTTGATTTTTTGGTGAAAAATTTAGTGCTATTTATGTGCTAATTAGTTGCTCTATTCCGAATTTTGTTGCTCAAACCGTTGACCAGGAAATCGCGTTAAAAGTGGGGGGGTCCAGCTTAATGGCAAGCTGCACCCACCCACACCGAAAAAAGTTCAAACTTATCGATTTTTTTTTGGTGATAAATTTAGTGCTATTTATGTGCTAATTAGTTGCTCTAATCCGAATTTTGTTTGGGGGGGTCCAGCTTAATGGCAAGCTGCACCCACCCACACCGAAAAAAGTTCAAACTTATCGATTTTTTTTGGTGATAAATTTAGTGCTATTTATGTGCTAATTAGTTGCTCTAATCCGAATTTTGTTGCTCAAACCGTTGACCAAGAAATCGCGTTGAAAGTGGGGGGGTGCAGGTTAATGGGAAGCTGCACCCACCCACACCGAAAAAAGCTCAAACTTCTTGATTGTGAAAAATTTAGTGCTATTTATGTGCTAATTAGTTGCTCTATTCCGAATTTTGTTTCTCAAACCGTTGACTAGGAAATCGCGTTCAAAGTGGTGGGGTCCAACTTATTGATTTTTTTTTGGTGATAAATTTAGTGCTATTTATGTGCTAATTAGTTACTCTAATCCGAATTTTGTTGCTCAAACCGTTGACCAGGAAATCGCGTTGAAAGTGGGGCGGGGCCAGCTTCTCATTAGATGCACAAAGAAACACTTGTATGTTCACTAAAACAATGAGCAATAAAATCAGATAGCGGTATAATTCGATGGTACGTGTTCCCTAAATTATTTTAGTACCAAATAATATGTACGAGTAACTTATTTATTTAACATAGAACAGAGACACATATAGCGCGGAGCAAGGTCGGGTGGGATAAACTAATGCATTTGTAAGTTCTACGGTTAGCAACAAAATCGGATACCGATATATTTCTATAGTACGTATCATCATCATCCAGCCCTTTTCGTTCACTGCTGGACATAGGCCTCCCTCATTTTTGTCCATTGTGCTCTATTTTGAGCACTTTGCATCCAATTTCTTGACATTTTCTTAAGCTCATCAGTCCAACGAGTAGGTGGTCTTCCTCTACTTCTTTTGTCTAATCTCGGCCTGCACTCAAGTAATCTCTTCGTCTACCCCCCATCACTGATTCGGGCGACGTGTCCGGCCCAGTTCCATTTCAGGGTGGCAATTCGGGAAATTACATCGGTAACTCCTGTTCTTCGCCTTAAGTCTTTATTTCTAACTCGGTCACGAAGCGATTTACTCAGCATTGACCTTTCTATTTTCCTCTGGGCTATTTGCAGCATTTTAGAAGTTGTAGCTGTCAATGTCAAAGTTTCGGCACCATAAGTCATCATAGGCAACACAAATTGGTCAAATGTTTTACGTTTTAGAGAAATTGGTATATCGCTTTTAAAGATGTCTTTGAGTTTTTCATAGGCTGCCCATGGTAGGTTTATTCTTTTTCGTAGTTCGCATGTTTGGTTGTCTCTTGTGATCTTTATTTCGTGTCCAAGGTATATGTATTTTTCCACTAGCTCTACTTCGTTGTCTCCAATATTGATATTTCCGCTAGGTATTAGGTTTGTCATGAATTTTGTTTTGGAGATGTTTATTTTGAGACACCTACACTGGCATACACTAACTAAAGTTCATGTAGCATGGTACATATCTCCTTGAGGTTGTCAGAGAACAAAACTATGTCGTCTGCGAATTTCAAATTTGTTAATCTTCTACCGTCAATATTCAGGCCTCGCTCTTCCCAGTTAAGTTATTTTCAAGCATATTCTAGTACTGCGGTAAACAGTTTAGGCGATAAGTTATCGCCCTGTCGGACTCCTCTGCCGATTGGGATATGGTCCGTGTTTTTATGTAGTTTCACCGACATAGTTGCGTTCTTGTATGTATTGTAAATTAACCTTGTGTATCGGTAGTAAATGCTGCATGCCTGTAGTGCTTTCAGAATTATATCAAATTCTACCGTGTCAAAGGCTTTATGGAAATCTACAAAAGCCAAAACGAGTGGTTGATTGTATTCGATAGTCTTTTCTATTACCGTTTTAATGTTCTGTAGGTGATCATTTGTTCCAAATGCGGTACGAAATCCCGCTTGCTCCATTCGCTGGTAGAAATCAAGTTTTTTCTCAAGACGATTCGTTACTATTCTTATAAGGAGTTTGTTTAAGTGACTAAGAAGGCTTATAGGTCTGTAATTTTCTAATTCATGGGGATCTCCTTTTTTGTACAATAGAATTACTTGAACATTGTGCCATTTGTCGGGTATAGTACTATCTAAAAGGCACATGTTAAAAAGGTTTTTTATTTTCTTAAGAAGACAAGTGCCTCTGATTATGGTTGCATCAGTAACTACACAATCTTCGCCTGGAGATTTGTTATTCTTAGCATTTCTTATTAGGGCTAGTTTTATTTCGTCCATTGTGATTTCCGGTAGCAGTTCTGATCCTTGGTTGATAATGTCCTTTCTCCTTTGTTAATATTTCTGGTACTTGATCTTCTTTGCTAGTAGTAATGCTTCTTTGCTTCTTGATAGTACGTAATCCCTAGAATATTTTAATACTAATTATGTGCGAGCAACTAATTTATTTTACACGAAACAGAGGAATATAAAGCGCGGTGCAACGTTGGGTGGGACGAACTAATAAATTCTTTTCTAAGGTTGCAACAAAATCGGGTACCGGTATATTTCGATAATACGTGTTCCCTAGAATATTTTCGTACCAAATATGTGCGAGCAACAAAATGTTACACGAGACACAGGAATATAAAGCGCGGTGTAAGGGGTGCTTGGGGTACACGGCACAAGGGCAGCATACCCAGGGGGCGGCAAATCAAAAACCAAACAAATAGAACAAGTAACGACGGAGAGAAATTAGGTACTATTTTTTTATACGAAATATAGTATCAGTGGAATCACCAACTTGAGTAAATGTAGTTTTTTTTTTGTTGAGTGAATTTGATGGCCTTGGCCGAGCCAATTAGCCAGACATTTAAATGTAGTTGTAAGGGTTTAGCTTATTTATGTTCTTGTTCTTGGCCTTGTTCTTGCGTTTTCACAAGACCAAGACCAAGGCCGCCTAATAACCAGACAAAAGTATAGAGATAATGCCGGATATCGTGTAAACATAATACCGAAATATTATTTTAACGATATACACTTCTCCAAGAAATTAACGCACCGCCTTAAAAACGGGTCATTTTTAATGTCTCAAATTTCCTAAACCTGTTGTTCAATTTAAGTTATTTTTTTAAATATTTTGTCTTATTCTTTATAAATATCGCAGTAATAATAGATATTGTTGCTAGACAGGTCAATTATTGTCAGTGTATACCGGGTGTACCAATCAAACTGGGCTTTTCTCACTCTGTGGAATATTGTAGCATTATGCTAACTTATTATTCTAGCATGCAATAGCATACTGAAATTAAAGCCCAACTATAGCCTCATATTTTCTTAACATTATGTTTTTTTATTCATTTACTTATATTAGATAATACAAAAGTTAGGTACTTTTTTAACTAGTCATGTTTTTCATCAATACAGAATGTTTTTAAATAAGTATGGCAAACTTTAATGGGTGATTCTGCACGAAAAAGTAATGAGAGTTTGCTTCATAAACGCTTACTTTATAAATGCTTTGCTTACCAAATAGGGGGGTTGAAATTTTTCTTACAAACTGACGATTTATTTATTGCTCTAAAACCGGTTGAGATATACAAATGAAATTTTGTGAGTTTTAAGAGGTAGTTTTAACTTTAGTTAGTTAGAACATAGGCAGGGATCAATTAGATCGTGGGTTCAAACCCCACCCGGTGTCAGTTGTTTCGATATTTATTAATTTGACTAGTCTTTACTATGGCTATGATATTCAAGCTTAAAATGTACCACTTTGTTACGTTGTTCTAAGATAAGCAATAGGCTAATGGGCAACTGCGAGCCTTGCAAGACTCTTGCTGCAAGACCAAAACCAAGACCGGGAGCGCAATACCAAGACCAAGACCAGGTGTACTGGCGCAAGACCAAGACCAAGACTGCCTAAGTCTCGTCTTGGTCTTGGATTTGGGCAACACTACAGTGGAATCACCAACTTGAGTAAATGTAGTTGTAAGGGTTTAGCTTATTTATGTTCTTGTTCTTTTTCTTAGTCTTGTTCGTGCGTTTCCCAAGACCAAGACCAAGACCGCCTAATTTGAGCAAGACCAAGACCAAGACTTACCGTACAAGATTTGAGCAAGAACGAGACTAAGCCTGCAAGACTCTTGCGTCTTGCAGTTAGAACTGAGGGTCGTTTTAGAGAGTATATTTTAGTTCGGGCATATTCTTAGATACTCTATGAGAAACCAAAAAATATTTAACAAAAATTTGAAAAATTGGACTTATGCGCATTACGAACACATAAGCATACGTAGCGAATCAAAATATTTATTAAAAGAACTTTTGACACATTTGACACGTACTCAGAGATCATTATTACAATGCAAAAATAAAATATTTTGTACATTCTGTCCCCTGTCCCAACAGACGACTTATTCGCTCTGAAATTAATTGTCCACGTTTTGAGAATAGCCGCCCTCCAATCATAAATTAATATTCTTGCGTTGCGACCTTGCGACGCCGACAGTATATTCTAATGTCGATAATAATCTGTCACCTTATGCAAGCTGATAAAAGATATACCTAATAAGTAGTTAATTTTTTCCTTATTAGTTTTCTACGAATCTACACACCACAAAAATCTGATCGGTATTACAATATAGAACAGTAAGACTATTATCATTGAATAGACACGAAAAAAATAACGAAATATTTAATAATGATATACCATGATAGTATGATAGGATATACTGTCTAACGAGGCATTGAACAAAGAAATATTTACAGTGAAATATAAGGAAAACAAAAGCACATTTATACCAGTTTTTCTGTAGTTAAATTCAATAGGTCATTTGTTTTATCAATCGACTGTTCTTTTGTTACTCTTTGTGTTTGGTGATATACCTACCTACATACTTCAAGAAATTAACGGACCACATTAAAAAGGGGTCATTTTTGATGTCTTGAATTTCCTAAACGTGTTGTCCGATTGAGATGATTTTTTAATATGTTATAGCCTTATTCTTCAACAATATCACTGTAATAATACTATTGCTAGGCAGGTAAATTGTCATTGTATGCCGGGTGTACCAATCAAACTGTGTTTTTTTTTCTCAAAGTTCGCATCACCCTGTGGAATATTCTAGCTTATAAAATATTGAAATTAAAACCCAACTATATCCTCATATTTTCTTAACATTTTGTTTTTTGAGTCATTCGCTTAGGTTGGACAATAAAAAGTTAAGTATAACTTTTTTAGATAGCCATGTTTTTCATCAATACAGGGTGTTTTTAAATAAGTATGGCAAACTTTAAGGGGTAATTACTCTGCAAGAAAGAGTAATGGCAGTTTGGTTTTAAACGTATGTTCGCAAATGTTTCGTTTCCGAAATAAGGGATGTTAAAATTTTTCTTACAAACTGACGATTTATTTATTGCTCTAAAACCAGTTGAGATATGCAAATGAAATTTGGTAGGCTTTAAGAGGTAGTTATTACCTACGCATTTTTGACAGAAAATTAAGATTTTAATATTCACCAATGGCGCGCATTCGGGTAACCCGTTTACCTCTTAACATTTGCCATACGTATTTCCAAACACCCTGTATTGATGAAAAATATGGCTAGTTGCTAAAATAACTTTGTTGTTATTCAACATAAGCGAATGAATAAAACAACAGAATGTTAAGAAAATATCAGACTGTAGTTGGGTTTTAACTTCAGTATTTTACAAATGCTGGAATATTCCACAGGATGATGCGAACTTTGAGAGAAAAACACAGTTTGATTGGTATACTCATTGGTACCGGTACGGTATCCGGTACCTATATAACGACAATTTACCTTCTAGCAACAATATTATTACAGTGATTTATTTTTAATAGATTGTATGAAAAAACAAATTATCCCATTCAATTGTTTCTAAAAATAGTATTGGTCTATGGAAATCAAACAATCTCAAATGAACTAGGTTTTATTTCTTTGCTAAACATGCTATTAGATGAACGAAAAACTGAAGTTACAGAACCACCAAACAAGAGATAAACGTAATTGATTGGAGTTGGAAATTCAGCTAAGAACAGTAGTTACTACTGGTCCGATCAACAGATCTTCTTTATACCAGATATTTTATTCAAATAAAATGCCTGTCCTTGAAAAACTGGTTGCACCGAGTACCGGTTAGTACAGAGATATAAATATTTTATTGACTTCGATAACCAAAACCTCTATCTTTCTCTATTATTTATTTTGATGTTTCATTTTTTAATCTGTATGTACGTTAGGAATAAGTTTTTTGTTAATAAAGTGATTATTTAATTAAGGCCATGGGTACATAATTCGCAAATATTTTACGGCTTTCCCTACTTTTTCTGTCTTTACACGGCAAATTACGTGTAGTAAAATTCACACTGGTATGGATATGTAAACATTACTAGAATGTCATTCTACTTGAAATGTCATCATTAACTTAAAGAGATGGCTTTTGAATGTTCTTGGATAACTGCTATTTGAATAATTGCAAATTATTAATTCAGTTAATAAATTTGATAATTTTTTCACCAACTGTGTATTCAGTGATTGTAATAATTTATAAGTAATACAAAAACTAATACTCAATCGAGAAGAGAGGAAAAGTGTTAAAGTGATTTTTTAATAATATATTGTCACTATGGAACGCTTACAATTTTGAACATCTTTAACAACAAAATACTTGGATCACAGAATATTATTATCCTGATGTATTCTCTGCTTGAATCTTCCACAAATAATACACAATAAATAACTTTCTATTAATTTCACGTCTTAAATCAATTATTTATCAAATACACTATAAATCAACATTATTTAATCAACAACTCAAAATATTCCCGATGCCATGTCAAATATTTAAAACTGTCACTGACAATATGCTGACAATATTCTATTCGACTGAGTGCGTTGTAAGACAAAGATAGATTTGGAAAATATTACCACGGACATTGTGTTCATTTTTTTCGAATCCTGAAAAAACCAATAAATATTTTTGAAAAATTTAAACGCAAAATGAAAGAATAAATTATTACCGAGGGCCGAAAGTCCCTTAGAATAAATAAAAAGTTAATTTTGAATGAGATATTTGAAATTAAAAATCAAACTAAATTTTCTCTTAGTTTTTCACCCCTGTAACTTATTAAAATAAACATTATAGAAGTTCTCAGGGACTTTCGGCCCTCGCTAATAACGTAATATTTCATTCTGCGTTTAAATTTTTCAAAAATACTTATTAGTTTTCTCAGGATTCGAAAAAAATGAATCCCCATTTGAATAGCATTGCAGCCGAAAATACGTACCGATCCTCTTAACTATGTAAATAGTGTGAACAATTTTTGGAAATTTTTTACGATATTTTTAGGATAACTTTATTGACAATCATAGGAGTGGATCATATACACTTGAATTTAGAATAGCTTACATATAATAAATAACTGATAATTGTTACATTTTTCATAATAATACAAGTAATCCTAGATAAATCTCCTTTGTTGTTGATTTATTTTATTTTAATAGTCTTGTTATAGTCCTTTCATGACCATTTTTCAGCGCGTAACAGTTTTTCGATTTCTCTCTAACGCATTAAATTGTATGTGACAGAAAAAAAGGCACGTCGGTGATTACTTTGGTAATTATTCTAGTTCGGTGATTATTCTAGTTGTCGATAGATGGCGCCATAATCAAAAAAGAATTATTTATTAAATAAAATAATAATATTATCAATATAATCTGTACAATTTATAAGACTATACAAATCAAAGAAAATACCATTTTATAAATGCAATAGACACAATTGATTTGTTTTTATTCCAAATTGAAAATAAAATGTGACAACTGTCAGATTTAACTAAAATGTCATGTTAGAATAAATGTCATAAATGTGTATTATCACGGACTTACCTTTTTTTCTATAATTTGTGACGCACTGAAAAATGGTCATGAAAAGGAGAATATCATACCAAAATGTATGAAATATCTTAATCTTTGTTTTTTTACAATCTTAAAATTATAAGTTTCAATGTTGTAAGATACAGTTACAATATTGTAGAAAATTTGGAAACACTATTTATTTCAAAATCTTTAAAAATTATGATAATTTGAATTTATTTTCTGCATTCTGCAACACTATAATAATAATGGTACATATATAGGGTGAGGCAGATAACTGGCCTATTAGAAATATCTCGAGAACTAAAGGCAACAGAATCATGAAAATTGGAATAAAGGGGTTTTGAAGGATGATCTATTAAAGGAAAATATTTTCATCTCTTTGCAACTTCCGGTTATACCGGAAGTTGCTTATAACTTCGTTTTTTTAAATGGGACACCCTGTATATTTTTACATTTTTCGATTCTCTTCGATGTCTTCTTTCTTAAAATATAAGGTTTTGTAATATTATACAAGGTATTTTAAAAGATAATTACGTTTTTTTATTAATTCCGTAGCAACATTCACACCCTGTAGAATTGTAGTCGTTTGACATCTAAAACTCTACTTACGTTCAAGTGATTTTTAATATACTCTACTATTGTTAAGAATCATTAGTATAGCTAAATTTTTAATTTTAGTATACAGGGTTGGTCGAAACTCGGAATGAGTATTTTCTGAGTTTTCTTAAATGGAACACCCTGTATTTTTGTATTGTAGTGAAATTATATTTTATAGTACTTTTTTATTTCTTAAGCATTCCCTATACCTAACTGCTTTAATTTGTGAGTTATTGGTGATTCAAGCTAAACATTAATTGCAACAAAAAATACGTAAAATTTTATTAGGTTGGCCCTGAAAATACTCAATCCCAAATAATTTTTCAGAAATAAATACATATTAATCCAAACTGGTCCTTAAAATTACCAATAATGGTTTAGCTATCGAAATACCTACTTAGTTAAGATTGTTGGTGCGATTAACAATTAAGCACAAATTAAAGCAGTTAGGTATAGGGAATGCTTAAGAAATAAAAAAGTACCATAAAATATCATTTCATTACAATACTAAATTACAGTGTGTTCCATTTAAGAAAACTCAGAAAATACTCATTCCGATTTTCGACCAACCCTGTATACTAAAATAAAAAATTTAGCTATACTAATGATTCTTAACAATAGTAGAGTATATTAAAAATCATTTGAACGTAAGTAGAGTTTTAGATGTCAAACTACTACAATTCTACAGGGTGTTAATTCTGCTACGAAATTAATAAAAAAACGTAACTATTTTTTAAAATACCCTATATAATATTACAAAACCTTATATTTTAAGAAAGAAGACATCGAAGAGAATCCAAAAATGTAAAAATATACAGGGTGTCCCATTTAAAAAATCGAAGTTATAAGCAACTTCCGGTATAACTGGAAGTTGCAAAGAGATGAAAATATTTTCATTTAATAGATCATCCTTCAAAACCCCTTTATTCCAATTTTCATGATTCTGTTGCCTTTAGTTCTCGAGGTATTTCTAATAGGCCCTTTATTTGCCTCACCCTGTATATATACATACATACATACATAATACATACATACATACATACATACATACATGCATACATACATACATACATACATACATACATACATACATACATACATACATACATACATACAAAATATGTTTTAACGAGTAGTAAAATAAATATAAATCAAGTCGTAATTAAGTGATTTTTGTAAATTATGTGAATAAAATTTAATAAAAATAATTATATGATAACACACTATATTTCCTTATATTTACTATATTATTCTCTAATAAATTTACAAAAATTAAAACAATAAAAAAACAATATGTTGAAAAATGTTCTGCAAATAACTTTGTTCTTTTTGTCCTCTCTCTAACTTGCCCTCTAATTTTGTTACATTTCATTTTTCATTTATTAGTCTAGTAAAAGAAGATTACACTAGTAGGGCAGTCAATGAGGTTATTTGGCTGCGAATTCCATCCTACTATATCGATTTACTCGATATTTGCACAATAAGTAGAGAATAGCTCAAGAAACAAAGTCTACCCTACGTCGATGTACGCTTTTATATTGGAGGTGGTTCCCACCCTTTCTCGGGAGTGTAAAATTTTTTGGTTACAATAACCACGGAAGTGGCTAAAGAACCTAATTCTAAGCAAAAACTGTTCAATAATTTTTTTTTGAAAACTCAATAACTTTTGAGTTATTCGTGGTTGAAAATTGGCCGTTTTCATTGAAAAATTACACCTTTTCGGGTGGTTTTTTGCGAATACTATGAATCTATGCATCTAACGAAAAAAACTATTCAAAACATTTTTGTAGCTTATAAAAAAGCAAACAGATTCGTTCCTTTATATATCTTCTAGTTATAATACAAAAAGAGATATGGTAGGTGAGAAGAGTTTGTTTTTTGGTGCTTGCTGAAATCGGTTTATTCAACTTGAAATAAAAGAGAAACGGTCGATTTTATTTGTATAATCCTACCAATACCTTTTGTAGTGATTGAAAAGACCTTTAGAATGAGCAACTTTAAATGTCGATTACGTTCAAAGTAAGCGAGATATGCTGCAAAAAAAAATGATGACTAATGGAATTAAAAAAAAATGTGAAATACATTTAACCCCTCATCAATCAGAGTTTAAATGCATCGTTTTCCTTCTACAATACTTTTTATTATAGTGTTATTTCTATGTTCAAAAAGTTGGACGGGTTTAAAATGAATAGCTTTGAAAAAAAAAGATCAAATTATAGAGGCATTTTTAAATTTTCTTAAGAATTTTCCTTTTTCTCCATGTAACTCGAAAATGATAAGAGATACGAAAAAAAGGTACCACACAAGATGTAGGATTTTGTTGAATAAAAATTTTGTTTTGGCTTTCATTAATGTATCTCTTATCATTTTCAAGTTACATGTAGAAAAAGAAGATTTTTAAGAAAATCTAAAAATGCGCTCTATAAATTATTGATCTTATTTTTTTTTCAAAAACCATTCATTTTAAACCCGCCCAACTTTTTGAACCC
The DNA here is from genome assembly GCF_917563875.1 of Diabrotica virgifera virgifera. Classification (NCBI taxonomy): domain Eukaryota; kingdom Metazoa; phylum Arthropoda; class Insecta; order Coleoptera; family Chrysomelidae; genus Diabrotica; species Diabrotica virgifera. The sequence continues at coordinate 159,818,111 of NC_065445.1, forward strand.
ATCCATAATACTATAAGAAAAGGTATTGTAGAAGTAAAATGTTGCATTACAATTTTGGTGGATGAGAGGTTAAATATACTTCTCATTTTTTCTTACAATACATTAATCATCAATTTTCTTGCAGCATATCTCGCTTAGGTTGAATGCAATATACCTTTAATATTGCTCATTTTAAAGATCTTTTTAAGCACTACAAAAGGTGTTGGTAACATTATACACCTAAAATCGACAGTTTGTCTGTTATTTCAAGTTGAAAACAACTATTTGAGCATGCACCAAAAAAACAAACTATTTTCACCTGCCCTATCTCTTTTTATATTATAACTAGAAGATTTGTGAAGGAACTAGTCTCTTTGGTTGTTTATAAGCTACAAAAATGTTTTATATATATTTTTTAGTTAGATGCATAGTTTTTAAGATATTTGCAAAAAATCGTTTGAAAGGGTGTTATGTTTCAACGAAAATGGCCAATTTTCAACCACGCATAACTCAAAAAATATTGAGTTTTCAAAAAAAATTATAGAACAGTTTTTGCTTACGATTAAGTTCTGTAGCCACTTCCGTGGTTATTTTAACCAAGAAATTGTCTACCCCCGAGAAGGGGTGTGAACCACCCCCAAGATAAAAGCACACATCGGCAAAGGGTAAATAAATAAATAAATAAATAAATAAATAAATAAATACTTTATTTTCTTTTAGACAGACAGAGTCTGTATAGAATTAGTCAAAAGTAATACATTAAGTAAATATAACAAACAAATAAAAAATTTCACTACACAAACTAACAATGAAAATACATTTAAAATTGAAGAAATTCTTCAACCGAATAAAAAATGTGTGTCATTAGAAACTCCTTTAAATTTAGTTTAAAGCTTGTCAGGCCCTTACACAATTTAATATGCGTTGGTAATCTATTATAGAGTCTTTGTCCCATTATACTCGGGGACCTGCAATTGCAATATATATGGGTAGACTTTAAATTAGGAGATAAGTAGAGGCTATTCCCAAAACTTCATTTAAATCCATGCAGTAGGATAGAATTCGGCAAGGTAATATCCTATTTTTGCTCCCATTGACTGGCGTATTGGGACCGTGCAAGTTCGGCAAAGCGACCTCTATTTCTACGCTCTGTACTTTTATTCGCACTTTTAATTATATTGGCCAATTATATTAGTCCTGGTTGCTGGATAATTGTCAAGACCATAGTCCAAAAAAATAATAAGAAGAAAAAATAAGATGCAGGTTATGTTTAGCAAACGTAAACAATTGTATGTAGTAAATAAAATCAGTTATTAAAATGCAGTACTGCAAGCAAAATACAATTAATTAAATTTACCTTTATATAATAATTGCATATCATATCAATATTGTGGAGTAATATATAATTTTTCTGCGTCAATGACAAAAGGTATGAAATATACGTCAATTTGACAATTTCAATTGACAATATGAATTATTTAAGATAGTTGCAATATTTCTCCGCGACTCGCGCACGGTCGTTTCTCGTTTCCCTTTCCAAGTACTTGCACACCGCGAATAGATGTAAATCAAAATGTAAATTCGTACAGGTTGGAACAAATTTTATATCAAAGTTAAGGTGACTACAAAAGATATTTTCAAGAAAGTATCCAAATCATATAAGGGGATCATTGTTAAAATAATTAAAAAGGGGATATTTTTGCACAATATTTACTTTTTTAACTGCTGAGGTAATTTACATTTTAATGAAGGTCTTTAGGGTTTTTTTCTACAAAGCTGAAGGACAAATCTTTCAACTAAGACTTACTAAATTAAACTTGACTCCCTATTTATTTAAATAATTATATATATAATTTAAAAATCAAATTTGCAAAAAAATATTTTTTGCGTTTTAAATAAGCATTATAAGTTATTTTATTTAATAGGAGAAGTTGCGCTATATTACCAGTATTAAGCAAAAAAATGGTTAAAAAATATTTAATAATTTATGAGATATTTAATTTGTTTATCAAATAATGTTACTATATTTTGAATTGCAAAAACGCGGTTGTTACCAAAAGAATTAAAACCTGTTTAAAATTTCATTACCTTTATTTTTATGTTGGTTTTCCATAAATGTATCGATAAATTCAAATTTCAATTTAACTCCCCTCTAAAATGACAGTTGAAAATTGTTTTAATTTGTTTATAATTTGTTTTTTTAATAACGTCGCGCGGATTAAACATTTTGAAATGCTGTTCCGATAATCGGGTTCCTGGGAATTTTTCACTAATTAACAATTATTTTTGTCGTTTTTTCTTCTCCTTTTTTTCCTTATAGTAAAAGATATAGCTTTGCTTATAGAGGGGGTTTCATTAAGAATATGCACTCTCTGAGTTCTCGATTCTAGACCTCAAAATATTAATATTTAACCAAAATCACTTAAATAAAATATGGCTCCTTATTGAGTTACAGGGTGTTTTATTTAAAAATTATTTTTGCTCAGTATTTTAAAACTATTCGACGTATCCTTTTCATACTTGGTAGAAAGTGTAGGTACTATACACCATATGAAATTATGTTAAATACAGATTTCCGGCTATACCAGAGGCGTACGATAGGGGACAGAAAATGGTTGACCCTTCCCAAATTCTACGTCACTGACAAAACTGCCATTTTAGCGCAATTTTTAGATTCTCCAATAATCTTTATGTAAATAACTGACTCTTCACTCGTAACGATAAAGTCATTAGTTTTCGAGGTATTTGAAGTTAAACAGGTAACGGCACAGTTATTTGATTAATGTTTTTTGCCGCTTAATTTTTAATTTCAAATATCTCGAAAGCTAATGATTTTATCGTTAAGACTGAAGAGTATATTATTCATTCTTAACGATAAAATCATTAGTTTTCGAGATACATATTTGAAACAAAAAATCAAGCGGCACAATATATTAATCAAAATAACTAAATAACTGTGCCGTTACATGTTTAACTTCAAATATCTCGAAAACTAATGACTTTATCGTTACGAGTAAAGAGGATGTTATTTACATAGAGAATATTGGAGAATGTAAAAATTTTGCTAAAATACCAATTTCACCAGTGACGTAGAATTTGGGAAGGGTCAACCATTTACTGTCCCCTGTCGTACGCCTCTGGTAATAGCCGGAAACTTGTTTGTAACATAATTTCATAGGGTGTATAGTACTTACACTTTCTACCAAGTATGAAAAGGATACGTCGAATAGTTTTAAAATACTGAGCAAAAATATTTTTCTTAATTTTTAAATATTTTTTTTTCTTTGGAGTTGTATGACTACGGCCCTTCAAGGCTCATTCGCCGATTCACCAATTTTGCTCATTTATTTTACAATATATTTTCCTATACCTATCTACTTAACATTTTCTATCCTACTTATCCTACATAACTTATAATGATTGACCACTGGTCAGTGGGAATACATATCAGGCAAAAACATAGTTTTACTTATATATTATATTATAGAATAGAATAGAAATATGCTTTATTGTCACTGAAAATTTTTACAATTTTATGGACAAAGCTTACATACAGTCAAAAGAAAAATAATATCAATAACAAATAACAAATAACAACTACAATTTACTAAAATTAGATAAATCGTCAATATACAGTATATAAGACAAGAATAAAAAACCGCTAAACGCCGTAAAAATGAGTGGCGCATACAATATTCCAGCTACAAAAGATCTGATATGAAAATTACGTGGCGCGAAAATGTATTTTCATTTTCATGCAAAACAAAGTTCTAGTTTTATTTTAAACGATTTTTCCATAATATTTGCTAAATTTGAAGTAAACGCGCCACAAAAGAGTAAATTTGATACAGTTTGAATTTTGAAACTCTTTTGTGGCGCGTTTACTTCAAATTTAGCAAATATTATGGAAAAATCTTTTAAAATAAAACTAGAATTTTGTTTTGCATCAAAATGAAAATACATTTTCGCGCCACGTAATTTTCTTATCAGATCTTTTGTAGCTGGAATATTGTATGCGCCACTCATTTTTACGGCGTTTAGCGGTTTTTTATTCTTGTATCAGGAGTTTTTCAAGTTATATACAAATTACTTAAATGTATGAAGTTGAATGCAATTTTTCTCGATTACACGATAAGCTTTATAAATCGTCACCTTTGTCGCATTATCTCCCAAATGATCTAGTGTCCATCGAATGTACACTAGATTTTTTTTTCTAGTCGAAATAGATTGAATAAAAATATTGGGATGGCCGGTAAATGAACTCGGATTGCCCGTTGCAGATCAAATTTAGCGTCGTAACCACTACAACTACATAAACCATTTCGGGAATAATCGTTAATTGTTAACCTCTAAACGGCTTAACCGATTTTCATCACTAAACATGAGTTTGAAACGTATTGACAAGTAGTATCTGATGCATCTGAGGTCAAGTATGAAAACTAAAGCTGTTACAGAAATTATTGAGCTTGAAAAACCGTTTTTCCCCATAGGAAATATATTTGATCATATTTATGAAGCGTATAACTTAAAATTTCTAATTTTCCCGAATATGAGGTAAACAACGTTAGATTCTCCTAAAGTCCTTCTACAAACGCTCAGTTATTGGCGCAATTCGTAGGTTGAAAATTTTGAGTAATCGTCGAAAAACCAAAATTTTCAAAGTTTAGTTTTTCAATTTTTCGGCTATACTGAGCCGTGTGTATGTCTGAGCTTGATCGCTTAGGCACCATTTGAAAGCTTAACTCAACCCTATTGATGTGGTGTATTTGCGATTTTCCTGTCTCTCCTTGAACCTAAGATATATACGCCCAAAAAATTTGCCATTTTGTATCTACCTAGCCGGCTTACGGGTAGTCAGAAGTCAAAAATTACACCGGTTCTGAATCGGCCCTCACACCCTCTTGAAACATAGAAAAAAAAATTCAGATGGGTGTAACTTTTCCACATACATACATATATACATCTCCACAAACATTTTCCCCTTTTTAAATAAAAATTGAGTTCTAATTCTGAGCTCGGTAACTTTTGAACGGTATAACCGATTTTCAAAATTAAACTTACTTTTCTGTGCTATCAGAAGTCGCAAAGGTCGAACTTAAGTTTTTGAAATTTTTGGGAGTTTTGGGGACGAGAACGAAAAACAGACCCTAAATGGGAAGGGCCGTAAAATCCACAGCCTTGGACCAAAATGGAGAAGTAATATATGGATGGACGAGTCTTGTCCTAAACTTTAAGATGGGATTTGGCTCAATTTTCAATTCAGTAAGTTTAGAAAATCGATTCGTGTATATATAGTGTCGCATGTAGGGGTGTTGTGCGCCACTGGCGAGAACTGCCGTTCTCTGGTAATTTTCAAAATTAGATGTGCGTTGGAAATGTAATGATCAGCACTATCAGAAGCCGCAAAGGTCGAACTTATATTTTTGAAATTTTTGGTAGTTTTGAGAACGAGAAAGAAAAAGAGACCCTAAATAGGAATAGACGTAAAATCCACACCCTATGACCAAAATGAAATGTTCACATATGGATGGGCGAGTCTTTTCCTAAACTTTAATTTTTTAATTCAGTCAGATTTAGAAAATCTAAAATTTCGTGTATATATGTCGCATGTCGCATGTTCGTGTCGCATGTTCGTGTCGCATGTAGAGGGGTTGTGCGCCACTAGCGAGAATTGCCGTTTTCTGGGTCGCCTTGGTCGCATTCTCTCCCAAATGATCTAGTACTTACGACACCAGTGATAAGACAATCCGAGTTCATATCCCAGCCATCCTAATAATTATGTAATTATGGCCGGCAAATGAACTCGGATTGCCCAATCAAACTTAGCATCGTAACCACTACAAGTACAACTACCATGATTGATTAATAACATTGATTTTTTCGATATATGTAAACTAAGTTTCGATAACCAATAAATCGAAAACTACTAATTTTATCAAAAAAATATAAAATAATTTTTGCTTACAATTAATGTTTTTACCAACATTTGCGGTCAAAATATAATAAAAAATTTCCACCCTCGATATGGGGTGGCAACCACCCCATGGTAAAAGCGTCTTTCGGCATCATATAGATTTTGATCCTTGGCCTATCCACTACTTATTGTAAAATTTTCAAGCAAATCGATCCATTCTGTAAAAATTGTGAAGTGAAAAGTTTCAGTTCCTGGTGTTACGCGATTGACTCTACTATTTTATTTATTTATATCTTTAGGCACTAAGTTTAATTTAAATAAAGGAAGACTTACTTATATTATTTTATTTACATCACTTATTTATTTTAATAATTACAAATAACACCAACTAACACATCTAATTTATTTACAACTCAAATTTATGATTTAATTAACTAAACATAATAACTTCGATAACTAATATATACATTTCATTAAATCCGACTCGAATACAATTATATCACGCGTCGCGGCTCGTTCATTGACTGACTGGCCTGTGCTCGAATTCCTGTTCTTAAATGCTCTGACAGCGGTCGCCTCGAATCGCCGTGGAAGGTCTGGCCTTTACTCGTAACCCCGGGAAGCATCGAGAATAATTAGGCCGGGTTGTGAGGCGTCACATTGCCCCCTCCTTAAAAGATGGTTCCTCCTGGAACCTTGTCGGGACTGGAACTGGATGCTGGTATCTGCAACTGGACCCTCTTTTACAACTCCCAGTTGTATAAAAGTGACAGGGGACGGTCTTCTCTCCGCACCAGTAACTATGCGGATTGCAACAGACTAACACCTGGACCTCGGTGTCTTGGAAAATTTCTTCTACCATATTTCGGATAACTCTCCAGTCTAATTGGCTGCATTCTAACTTTGGCATGGCTAACTTTTGCACGTCGGACTCCAACACGTGCTCTCTCAATTTAATTAATACATCCCATATATCTTAATAGGTAGGTTGGTCACGGACAGTGTCTTTTGTTACCAGATAGAATAGGTAACGTGATGCATCTTGGGAGTTTCAATGCTTTGCCAGGAGCTGGCAGTTGGCATTGAAGTCCTGCAACTCGACCAAACTTCCTTCGGAAGGCGGATGCCAACCCTCGTGCGTCTTTGATACTGGCCGGGATGGTATGGGCCAGCGAATAGTCATCGGGAAGTGCGAGAAGATCTCGCTTTTCTTCAGTGGTGACACCATGTCTTGCTTTACCGGTACCTCCGTAGGCACCCATGCACTCTTCAAAGGTAAGGTCAGGTATTCCTCGAATTTGGTTGACTTCCACTTCTTCATCTACGTCGTGGTCTCCCTCGTACGGCGCCAACCGGTTATGGTGGACTATCATCGGCTTTCCCCTAGGAATCTTGCTTATTCGGTAGATAACGTCATTGATTTTCTTGACAATGAGGTACGGACCCTCCCAGAACTGCTGCAACTTGGGAGAACAACCTGTTCGCTTCTTTGGATTATAAAGCCAGACTTTGTCGTTCTCCTTAAAACATCCCTTCTCGGCTTGGGTATCGTATCGTTTCTTCATGCGGTCGCTAGCGATCTGAAGGTTAGACCGGACCAACTCATGTATATCGTCCATTCTTCTTCGTAATTCATTCACGTAATCCTCACCAGCAACATCTTCTCCAGGTCGACATCCAAACTCTAGATCACAGGGTAGACGCATCTCACGTCCAAATAGGACTTTTGCTGGTGTTTGGCCAGTTGATTCATTAACAGCAGATCTATAGGCCATTGCGAAGAACGGAAGGTACTGGTCCCAGTCTCGTTGATGATTGGACAACATCTTTGTCAAATACTTGCCGACTGTCCTATTCATACGCTCCACCATTCCATCCGATTGCGGGTGATAGGCCGTGGTCCTTGTCTTCTTCATGCCTAGTTTATCACAGATTCTTTGAAATAGATCGCTCTCAAAGTTCCTTCCTTGGTCACTATGAATCTCCAGAGGTACTCCAAATCGGCTGATGCAGTCTTTGATTAACACATCTGCAATAGTGGCGGCCTTCTGGTCTGGAATTGCGTAGATCTCCACCCACTTCGTGAAGTAATCCATTATCACCAACATGTATTTGCATCCATTGTCACTTTCTGGAAATGGCCCGGCAATATCCAAAGCTATTCTTTCAAACGGACTTCCAACATTGTACTGTCTCATAGGAGCCTTTCTTTTCCGGTAGGGCCCGTTACTTGTAGCACAGGTAGTACATTTCTTACACCAGTCCTTCACATCGTCGGAACTATTCATCCAATAAAATCGTTCCCGAATTCTCTGAAGGGTCTTCTTTACACCAAAATGCCCTCCTGATGGACTGTCGTGTAACTGACGAAGTACTTCGGCTACTCTGCTCTTTGGAATCACCAACTGTGTTCTCCTCACCGAACCATCATCATTTTCTATTACTCGTTTAAGCAAGCTGTCTTACAAGATAAATAAGTCCCACTGGGCCCAATACGTCTTAACTACTGAGCCTAGGCTTGATATTTCTTGCCAAGATGGTCGACGATTTTCTTCTTTCCATTTTCGAATCTTCTGTAAAACTGGATCTTTTTCTTGTTCTTCCTTGATCTTGGTAGGCGTCCACTCGTCGTTGACCACTGTTGTTCTTAGTACTGCTGCTTCCTTTGACTCTGTTTTGTTGCAATGGGAACATTCTGCTGGACACGGTCTTCTAGATAGAGAATCAGCGTTCCTGTGGCTAACTCCGGCCCGATGCTCGATCTTGAAATCATATTCTTGAAGTCGTTCAATTCATCTGGCTATCTGACCCTCTGGATTCTTAAACTGCATTAACCATTTAAGGGCGGCATGGTCGGTTCGGATTAGAAACTTCCTTCCGTAGAGGTATTGATAGAAGTGTTCCACTGATTTTACTACTGCTAGAAGTTCTCTTCTCGTGACGCAATAATTTCGTTCAGGTTTTGAAAGCACTTTACTAAAATATCCAAAGACTCGTTCCTGTCCTCCTTGGATCTGCGACAGCACTCCTCCAATTCCCACATTGCTTGCATCCGTATCTAAGATGAACTCTCCTTCTGGCAGTGGATACCCTAATATTGGCGCTGTAATTAAATGCCTCTTCAAAGTTTCAAAGGCCGTTTGGCAGTCTCCATCCCAGCAATAATCCCGTGCTTCCTCTGTAAGTCGCGTTAATGGCTTAGCGATATCTGCAAACTTCTTAATGAATCTCCGGTAGTAAGTGCATAGTCCCAGAAAACTTCTTACTTGATGTTTATCAGTTGGTTCCGGCCATTCCTTAATGGAATCGATTTTTCCTTTGTCCACGGCCACTCCTTCTTTGCTGACTATATGGCCTAGATAATTGACTTTACTTTGAAATAGCTGGCATTTCTTGGGGTTTAACATTAACTGGGCAGCTTTAAGTCGATTAAAAACGTCTTCTAAATTCTTCAGGTGGTCTTCAAACGTCTCCCCCAAAACGATTATGTCGTCTAAATACACCAGGCACGTCTTCCAAGATAACCCTCTCAACACATTTTCCATAAGCCTCTCAAATGTCGCAGGAGCATTACAGAGTCCGAACGGCATAACGTTGAATTCCCATAATCCAGATCCTGTCGTAAAGGCCGTCTTCTCCTTGTCCACTGGATCCATTTCTACCTGCCAATATCCAGACTTCAAGTCCAACGTAGAAATCAATTTACTTCCAGCCAGTGTGTCCAACGTGTCGTCGATCCGAGGCAGAGGATAACTATCTTTCTTGGTAACATTGTTCAACAAACGGTAGTCCACACAGAATCTCGTAGTTCCATCTTTCTTCTTGACCAGGACCACCGGAGAGACCCATGGGCTCGTAGAAGACTCTATCACCCCGTCTTTCTTCATTTCTTGAACAATCCTTTCAGCTTCCTCTCTCTTTGCCTGTGGTAATCGTCGAGCTGTTTGACGAATTGGCCTAGCGGTACCAGTGTCAATTTTATGTTTGACAACTGTCGTTCTTCCTGTCTTTCCTCCTTTCGGTACGAATATATCACGATATTGCCTAAGAAATTCCCTTAATTTTCTTTTTTCCATTTGATTTAGAGACTGGCCTGCAACTGCAACCATTTGGTCGAACTTGTCGTTGGAATTATCTGATGTTGTCGTCTGACGGATTATGGACGTCACGGGTACACAAGTTCCTACTTTTGTCTCCTTCTTGATGGTCACTGGGTAGTCATTGACATTAATCAATCTCACGGGAATTTCTTTAGCAGAAGTAACCAATTCATTTCCAATTATGATTCCTCGGCCAACCTCCTCGTCGTGGTTCCATGGCTCCATCATAACAGGCGTTCCTTCTTCTACAGTTCCCTGTAGCCGCGCTACGATGATCGTTTCACTCCTCGCAGGCACAACTGTATCTTCTTTAATGGCTGCTAGCACAGTTCTGTCATCATGTGGATGAAGAAATACCTCCTCGTTGCCAACTTTGATTACCCTATTCTTAAAATCCAATTGAAATCCATGCAAATTAATTACGTCCATTCCTAATATAACATCTTCTTCGATGTCTGCAACTATGACAGTATGGACGAACTTTTCTGCTCCGATCCCCAATTGTATCTGGATTTCTCCGTGGATGTTGGCATTTTCACCTGTGGCAGTCCGCAGTCGCAACCTCGTTGGTAAGAGCTTCTTATGACTGTTTATAACTGACGGTCGTATAATGGTCCTGGTCGCTCCGGTATCCACCAACAATGTATACTTTTTACCATTTATTTCTCCATCCACATATACACTATCTTCACGACATTTCAAAGAAGCTATTAGTATGAGAGGGTCTTTGGAAAAGTTGCGGGTCGAAGCTGCCCCCCTAAGGCCGACCCGTTCTAGTTTTCCTGCTGGTGAGTCTCTTGACTGTTATTGTACCTAGGGTACTTACATGAACTCCGTACGTGTCCCATTTCCCCACAATTCCAGCACCTTATGGTCTTTGTTTTCTTGTAGGAAATGCCCTTTATCATATTGACAATCTGGTCCAGTTTGTCTTCATCCTCTTCCTCTTTCACAGTCCTAACTTTACTGTACCCGCCAGAGGCCTGGGTAGCTGATTCGTATTCGAGGGCGGCAGACAAGACATCAACCAGCGTCTTGTGACGAGCTAATCGCAGTGTTCTTTGCATTTCATGATCACGAAGGCCATCAATGAATGTTTGAACAGCCAACTTTTCCATCATGTCTTCGGGAGCTGTTGGATATGCATATCGTACCAACCTGGCAATATCGACCTCGTATTCTTGAAGAGCTTCATCTTTCTTTTGTCTTCGATTTTTAAACTGCGACTGATAGACATGCTCTAAATGTTCGTGTCCGTATCGCATATTCAGTCTCTTTTTAAGCTGCTCGAAGTCATCTGTCTCCTCTACGGCTATGGTCTGGAGGACATCCAAAGCGTCGCCTCGAAGAGCAATAGTGAGGTTTACAGCTTTTTCTTTTTCGGACCATCCGTTCGCTCTGGCCGCCGATTCGAACTGTTTCATGTAGTTGTTCCATGATGACTTTCCGTCGAAATTTGGCACCTTAACACGAGCATGACCTACACTCCCTTCAACTATCGACCGTGGCTCCAACTTGTATTTGGTTTCATCATCTTTAATATCTGTTAAGATGGGTTCCACCACTTTGTCCACTTTTTCCGTTTCCTCCAGTTTCTTTTCTATTTCCTTGATCTTTTCTTCAAAAGTAGATTTTATGGACGATATCTTGTCGTCAAAATCCGAAGTGACTTTAGAGATCTCGTTAGTCATTTTGCTGCCAAGGGATGAAATATCACCCGAAACTTTCTTCTCTAATGATGCAATGTCGTCGAAACTTTCAAAACATCCGAGGAAACTTGGGAAATTTCACTAGAAACCTTTGTCTCTAACGATGTGATCTCTGTTGAAACTTTGTTCTCCAGCGATGTAATGTCTGTCGAAACTTGGGAGATTTCACTAGAAACTTTGCTCTCTAACGATGTAATGTCTGTCGAAACCTTCGAAACATCCGAGGAAACTTGGGAAATTTCACTAGAAACCTTTTTCTCTAACGATGTAATGTCTGTCGAAACTTTGTTCTCTAACGATGTAATGTCTGTCGAAACTTGGGAGATTTCACTAGAAACTTTGCTCTCTAACGATGTTATTGACGAAATTAAAGCAGCATGCTTGTCTTCAAACACGTAAGTTTCTGGATCATGACCCTCTTCTTTTAGTGCGTTCTTCAGACGTTCAACTAGATCAGCCTTTTTGCCAGTAGAACTCAGGTCCCTTTCTTCCAATTCAAGTCTCAGGTCTGCAATTGTTAGCTTACACAAGGAAGGCATGATCACACACTTTATTTATTACGATTTATATTTAGTTATTATTAAAGATTCCACACTGTATTAAACCGAGCTTATATTACTTATTTATTTTTTATCCACTTCTGATCACCATTTTGTTAGGCGATTGACTCTACTATTTTATTTATTTATATCTTTAGGCACTAAGTTTAATTTAAATAAAGGAAGACTTACTTATATTATTTTATTTACATCACTTATTTATTTTAATAATTACAAATAACACCAACTAACACATCTAATTTATTTACAACTCAAATTTATGATTTAATTAACTAAACATAATAACTTCGATAACTAATATATACATTTCATTAAATCCGACTCGAATACAATTATATCACGCGTCGCGGCTCGTTCATTGACTGACTGGCCTGTGCTCGAATTCCTGTTCTTAAATACTCTGACAGCGGTCGCCTCGAATCGCCGTGGAAGGTCTGGCCTTTACTCGTAACCCCGGGAAGCATCGAGAATAATTAGGCCGGGTTGTGAGGCGTCACACTGGACTAATTATACTTTTGTAGCTCTATAACTTCTGAACGACTGAACTGATGTTGATCACTAAACATGAGTTTAAAACGTATTGACAAGTATTATCTGATGCATTCAAGATCAAGTATGATAACTTAACGTATTACACCAATTATTGAGCTTGAAAAACGGTTTTTCCCATAAGAAATAGATTTGATCACACTTATGAAGCCCATAACCAAAAAATTCGAATTTTCCCAGATATGAGATATACACCGTTAGACGCGTCCTGAGTCCTTCTACAAACGCTCAGTTATTGGCGCAATTCGTAGGTTGAAATTTTGAGTAATTGTCGAAAAACCAAAATTTTCAAAGTTTAATTTTTCAGTTTTTCGGTTATGGTGAGCAGTGTGTATGTCTCAGGTTGATCGCTTAAGCACCATTTGAAATCTTAACTCAACCCTATTGATTTGGTGTATTTGCGGTTTTACTGTCTCTCCTTGAACCTAAGATATATACGCCCAAAAAATATGCTATTTTGTATCTACCTAGTCCTCTAGCTGGCTTACGGGTAGTCAGAAGTCAAAAATTAGACCGGTTCTGAATCGGCCCTCACACCCTCTTGAAATACAGAAAAAAAAATTCAGATCGGTGTAACTTTTCCACACACATACATACATACAAACATTTTCCCTTTTTTAAATAAAAATTGAGTCATACTTCTGAGCTCGATAACTTTTGAATGGTATAACCGATTTTCAAAATTGAACATACGTTGGAAAGGTAATGATCTGTGCTATCAGAAGCAGCAAACGTCGGGCTTAAGTTTTTGAAATTTTTGGGAGTTTTGGGGACGAGAACGAAAAACAGACTCTAAATGGGAAGGGCCGTAAAATCCACACCCTTGGACCAAAATGGAGATGTAACATATGTATGGACGAGTCTTTTCCTATACTTTAAGATGGGATTTGGCCCAATTTTCAATTCAGTCAGGTTTAGAAAATCGAAAATTTCGTGTATATATAGTGTCGCTTGTAGGGGTGTTGTGCGCCACTGGTGAGAACTACCGTTCTCTGTGGATATAAAACCAAAGACAAAAACAATTAATTGCAAAATTTATATAAATTGCAAATCGAACATACAACAAATAAAATACAACATTAGGAATTGACAGTTTAAGCTATTGCGTATGAAACCCAATTTTCTTAGTTATTCATTAAGAAATTCTTCTATTGAATAATATGGTCTTTAGATAGATAGGCTTTTGTCATTTTACGGAACTTTGGGAAAGATGTTGCAGATTTAAGTTGTAAAGGGAGATGGTTGTAAATTTTTTTTGCGGAATATAATATAGATTTATTTACTAACTCAGTGGATGGGATCGGTAAATAAATATCAAAGATTGAATTTCTAGTGGAGTAAAGGTGATTGGGCCTTGCTGGAAAGACATGAAGGTGTTTACGAATTAAACAAACCGTTTCTAGAATATATAAAGATGGAAGTGTTAAAATTCCGTGATCTCTGAAGTAACTTCTGCAATGTGTAGATCTTCTGAGGCCAAACAGATATCTTATTGCTCTTTTTTGAAATTTAAAAATAACATCAAATTGAGCAGCTATACTAGAACCCCAAAAAGGAAGACCATATCGAAGATGAGACTCGAACAACGAAAAATATGTTATTTTAGAAGATGCTAAATTGAGTTCCCTTGAGACAGATCTTATTGCATAGCAAGCTGAGGCGAATTTCTTACTTAACTAATTGATATGAAGGGACCATTTGAGGTTGCTGTCTAAAAGAATACCAACAAATTTTACAGAATCAACGGTACTGATCTGGCTGTTATTAAGAGGCAAAGGTTGAAGAGCTCCTTTATAGGATAATACTACTGTTTTATCTACATTAAAAGAGAGTAAATTAGAGTCAGACCAGGTCTTTATCGTCAGTAGATCCGAAGTTATAGTTTCATGAAGAGATGCAATAGTTGAGTTGCTCCAAGTGATACTGGTATCATCAGCAAAAAGAAAAATTTTCCCATCCATTTTTAAATTAGTGATGTCATTTATAAAGACAAGGAACATAAGAGGACCCAATACTGAACCTTGTGGTACTCCACATACAATGTTTTTGAGACTAGAGTCAGTATTATTTGCTCTAACTAGTTGTTTCCTATTATTCAAGTAGGATTGGAACCAATTCAAAGAAATACATCTAATTCCATAGAAATTTAGTTTTTTAATCAAGATGTCGTGATTTACACAATCAAAAGCTTTGGCATAGTCACAGAAAACAGTGGCATTATAAAGATTATTGTTTAGTGCTTGATAAACCTCATGTAGTACAGAAAACATGGCATCAGTGGTATATTTATTAGTTAAAAAGCCGAACTGATTTTGAGATAAAATGTTGTTATCAACGATAAAGGACCTAAGTCGAGTTTTAATGAGTCACTCAATAATTTTGGAGAGTACTGGTAGTAAGGTAATAGGTCTATAGTTGCAGGCATTCGATTTTTTACCACCCTTATGAAGAGGAATAATAATGGCTGTCTTTAGGCACTCTGGAAATTTACCTTTTTCGAAGGAATCATTAATTAGTGAGACGAGGATTTCCAACACATTTTCTGTGAGATTAGAGAAAATTTTTATAGATAGTCCATCAGTACTACAGGATGACTTGCTTTTGATACTATTGTTGTTTGGATCAGTTCAGAGTTATCGACTGGTCTTAAAAATAATGAATTCGAGACCTTTATTGAATTAGGGAGATAGGAAATGGGATTTTGTTGCGACAAAATAGTTAATGTTATATTTTTACTCATCTTAACGAAGTAATCGTTTAGTTTTAGACTTTCAGGATTTGGAAGGGAAAATGATTGAGCTGTGTGAATTTTATGTTGAAGATCGTTTATTATAGACCAGGTTTCTTTTGCAACAGTTTTAGAGCTTCTCAGACGATTTTGATAATAGGCTTTTTTAGTTGATTTGACAAGTTTTAGATATAGTGGAGTCACTGAAGGTGGATATGAGCTATTACCTCTGATTTCGTTGAAACTCCATCGATTTGCATGAAAATTGGTGAGTGGTTAGAGGATATCTCAAGGAACAAAGGTGACATGGTGCCAACTGGCGCTTTTACCCTGGGGGTGTATTCCACCCCTTCTCGGGGGGTGAAAATTATTTTATTAAAAATAACCCCATAATTCGATAGAGGAACAAATTTTAAGCAAAATTTAATATATAAAGTTATTAAAATAGATCAAAAGCGGCTTCCCAGACGATTTTGATAATATGCTTTTTTAGTTGATTTGACAAGTTTTAGATATAGTGGCGTCACTGAAGGTGGATATGAGCTATTACCTCTGATTTCGTTGAAACTCCATCGATTTGCATGAAAATTGGTGAGTGGTTGAAGGATATCTCAAGGAACAAAGGTGACATGGTGAAAATTATTTTATTAAAAATAACCCCATAATTCGATAGAGGAACAAATTTTAAGCAAAATTTAATATATAAAGTTATTAAAATAGATCAAAACTTTTTGAATTATTAAAAATTTTAATTTTTCTTGAGAAAATTGCATATTTTTAACCAATTTTTCATCAATAACTTAAAAAGTGCAAGTTTTTACAAAAAACTTATTATTATCAAAATTGAAGCTAATAAAAAATGAAACCAACCCTTACTAGAAAAACCTTTTAATGTTAACTAAAAGTGAGTTAGGTATAGGTAATTGAATGTATATTTTTTTCGGCGAGTAAAAAACTCAAGTATTCAAGCTGAAATAACGGGAAATTGATGCATTTTATAACATAAACTTATTAAACATTTGTCAAAGTACTTAAAAATATCTATTAAATGAGCCCCCAAACATGTTGCTAGCGTTAAAATTTATGCTCCAAAATTTTTTCAAAATTTATTTTTTAAAAATTTTTTCAAAAAATGGTATTGTTTTTTTTAATAACTCCGTTCGTGTTTACCATATCAGGTTTATCTAAAAACTGTTTGAAAGTTAATTCCAAGTGCTATTTAAGCACGTTGAACCTAATCTTTTAAACCCCTTACTTTTTTAAACATATACGGTTAAATGACCCCGGTTGCATTGTTCCCACAGCAAAATTTAAGATTTAAACGTTTCTATCTCGGTTATTTTGTACCCTATAGAAATAGTAGAACAGGTAAAATATTTGTCACAGAAAAAACTAAAATTTGGTTATATATAATTTTTTACGTATATTCAGTATTTTTGGAGTTATTATCAAAAGAATATGAGAATTACAATAATTTTAAAAATTAGGATTTTTTTAAATTATATCTTTTTTTCAAAAATATGCATTCTAAACCGGTCAAAATTATCGAAAACATTACTTATGCTAATATAAAGAAGTTCTTGTAAGGATTGCTATAAATTTTAATTTTTGTGGAAATGGCGTATGTTTTATTTTTCATTTTTTCCTAAAAAATTCGCAACGGTTCTTTTATTTTCGTTATAACTTGCTTAATTTTGACGCTATTACCTTGTTCTGAAGCTCATTTGATAGGTATTCCGAAGTACTCTGACAAATATTTAGCAGGAATATTTTATACATTTCATCGTTTTCCCGATATTTAAGCTTGAATACTTAGATTTGAGTACTCGTCGAAAAAAATACACATTCAATTGCCAATAACTCACTTTGAACCAATATTAGTTTAGTTCTTTATGTGAGGAATGTACAATAAATATATTATACACGTCTCACTAAAATAATTAGTTACGCCCCTGTACTACTGATTTCTTAAAATAAGTAGTATTTGTGTGGACGTCTGGGAATAATAACAGGTTATTGTTGACACTGCAGTTTCGTTTTTCAACTCCGACCTCTGACCTCGCGCCGATATGGCAATTCGTAAAGAACCGCCAAACAGTAATCATCTCTCCTTTTTCGTTTCTCCCGCCATTTTTGCTGAAAAGGCGGCATTTTGCCGGTATTTTCGTTAATCGTTTTTCACCGCTTCATAAATTGTTCAATTTTGTTCAGTATTACCCACGATAATTTATTTAGCATATTAGTGAGTGCCTTACATGGTTCTGCAGTTGGATTATGGAATTCAAGATCAGAGCTCTGATGACGACAGTAAGGAATAAACCGTAAGTGTTGAACTCTACATATATTGTGAAAATAACTTATCAACCGTAGTACTGTATGTATTTTGAACCATATACCTCTCTGATAATACTTTAAATCACATTTGAAAAATCGTTATCTACTCTTAACCGCTCAGCTATGGAAATATACTCTAACCGTACAATAATTACAGGTTACCATTGTTGAGGATAATTTACGTATTGCCTTAACATATTCTGATCCATCGAGCCGTATCTTAATAATTGATTCCTTAAATTGAAACTTCAATAAACTATCTGTCGTGGTCTAGTTCTTAACCACCGATTGATATTTATTCAGTTCATTTTTCGTACTACTTAATTATTTATTAATTAAATCATCAAGGTCCTTCGTATTTGCATATTTTGATAATGGCTCTATTCTAATAACGATTTTTCATTTTATAGTTTCATTCTGCATTCGCAAATTTATCCCGCCGCGCCACAGACACAAAATAATATTCTCTCTCTTTCTCGCTCTCAAATTCCTATCGTATCATTTACAAGTTTTACAAGACCCAGCACGACGTGCCCTAACAATAACCGGTCGTAATTCGTTAAGCCCGGTCTACACGTCTAATTTCAGAAACTACTTGCTTTGTTCAAATAAAGAAGTTGTTTTGCTTGTATGATAAAATATTTACAGGGCACATTACTTTATTTTATTTTCGTAAATATATTTTTCTGTTAATAGTATACAGAAAGTGTACTCATTTCTTGGCTGATAGTACGGGTGTTATAATTTTAACATTGTTTGTTCAACCTTTTGATTTAAATTAAATTTATAATTTTGAATCCGATTAAGCCTGGTTCACAGGTTGCAAAAATTATTAAAAATAATTTTGTTTTCTTGCATAAATTTAAGTTTTTCGCTACATTTAGCTTCGCTTAAGCTCATTTTACACTTCTCGAAAACTATAGAAAATAAATAATTGTTTTTTCCTTCAATTTAATTAATTTAAATACTTGTTAAGGGTGTCTCACACTTACTGAAAAATACTCATTTTGGAAAATTGCATATATTTTGAAATTTTATAGTTTTGCATTACATATTCTAAACTGCACTCATACAGGGTGATACTATTAAGCCAATCTCACACTATTAAACGTGTAATATATAATATATTGTACATATTCTCTCAATTTTCGCATCGATTTATAGGTTTAGAAATTTGTAAATAATTTATCTAATCTCACATTCTCGCAACATGGCTGACCGATCAAAATATAACCGACAGAGGCTCACCGCAAAACTTGATATAACCAAGTTGGCTGATTCGGTTCCCACAACTCTTAATTCTCTAAACAAATATAAAATTCGTGAAATAATTTCACAACTCAGACATTCTTACGGACTTTTCCGCGATGCTCAAAGAGTTCTGGAGACAATCTCCGAGGAACCTACCCCCTCTACTGATTCCTCTGTGATTTTTGATAAATATTTGGATACAATTTCTCTATTGGAAGAAAGATTAGAGGTCATTGAAAGTTCTAATGTGAATGCTACCCCCTCCGTCCAACTTGACCCTAATTCTTCTCTAACCTCACAGTCTATGGCTAGGCAACGAACAGTAAACCTACCTCGCATTCAGTTAAAACCATTTAGTGGCTTAGTTACTGAATTCAATTCATTCATTGAGACCTTTGATACAATAATAGGATCTGATACTACATTAAGTGATCTGGAAAAACTCATTTGCCTCAAAAGTTTTCTAACTTCCGAGCCTTTGACGCTTCTCGAGCATATCCCACTCACAGGAGACAATTACAAAATAGCCCAGGATAACCTGACCCAAAGGTACGCCAACTCTAAGTCGCTTATCAAAACTCTCATCACTCAAATTCTTGATGCGCCTCGTATTTCTGGAAACGCAAATCACTCACAACTAAGAAGTTATCATACGGTCATGTCAAATAATTTCAAGGCCCTATTAAACTTGAATAGGACCCCTTCAGATCTCTTGCATTTACTTCTCATACATATCGCTACTCAGAAGCTCGACGCACCTACCATTAGGGCTCTCGAGTTCCAATTCGGTGGTAGCCAAGCTTCCCCTGATTTTGTCCATTTTCTAGAAGAAATCGAGACACGCGTTGTTCATCTTGAGAATATTCACTCTCAATCGAAACCAAAATCGACTACTACTTCCAGACACTCATTACAGCTAGCCTCAGACACCTCTACCAGTAACCTTTCGCCTCGCTTAGGTCCTAAGAAATGTTCCTATTGCAACGACTCTCACTCGGTCTACTCTTGTCCTCAGTTCAAGCAGTTGAATTCTAAGGAACGTTTTAATATTGTCAAACAAAATAAACTTTGTATTAATTGTCTTGGGTCTCACATGCTCGATCAGTGTAAATCCAAATTCTCTTGCATAGTTTGTAAATCTCGTCATCACTCGTTGCTGCATTTCGACAAAACGGGTCATAGTAACCCCTCCGCGGTTGTTGGTCAATACAACGCAAATAGTCATAATAAAACCGCTATCTCAAATAATTCCCATATCCAGGGTAATGCACAACAGGGGCCCTCACATGTTAGAACTCCTGAAACGGAAAGTAATCTTCAAAACTCGACTCCACATTCAATGACTCTATCTGCAGCCTCGCTTGATAATCACTTGGTGTTATTAAGCACACTCCAGGTCTATCTTGTCGCTCCTAGCGGCAAGAGGGTCTTCGCAAAGGCACTTTTAGACTCGGCCTCGCAGGTTTCATTTATCAGTGCTGACCTCGTAAAGGAACTGTCACTCACCACTAGAGATGTAAAATTACGGATCAACAGAATTAACTCCACCTCATCCTCTTCTCAATCTATTGTAGATACAACAATTTTCGCTGTCGCTGACGACGTTCCTTTTGACATCTCGTGCTCTGTACTTCCAAAGATAACAAATCCGCTTCCTTAAATTTCTATTTCAGCGAGCAAACTAAACATACCCTCAGAGATACCATTAGGTGATCCGATGTTCCATGTAACATCCCCAATTGGTATCCTGCTCGGTGCAGACCTCTATAACGATATCATTCAACCTGAAATAATTCGTTTGGGAAAAGGTCTTCCCGTTCTTCAACGCACCCTACTCGGGTACACGATATCAGGGTCAGTTCCAGACTTTGCTTAAGTCGAAAAATACTAAAAAGGCTTTGGAATTTTATTCAAACTCTCTCGTTACTTGTTGTTCTCATAACACTCCTTCCGCCGTAAATGAGCCGGTAGTGTCCAACGAGGAACTATTCGATCATTTACAAAAATTCTGGGAGCTGGAAGAAGCCGCTCCTCAGAACACCGATCTCGTTAATGATCACCCCGCTGAAATTAATTTTGTAAAACATGTTAAGGTTCTCCCCAATGGACGATATGAGTCCACACTCAATCTCAAACTCCCTCTCGAAGATATAGACATGGGAAATTCGTTTCTCTCGGCAAAAAGACGTTTTCTCAATCTCGAGAAACGTTTTCAACTCAACCCTGATTTATTGGAAAAGTATCAGGACATTATATCGGAATATCTCAATAACGGACAAATAATTCAAGTGCCGTTAAAAATGCTAAATGACTCAGGTAAACCTAATTACTTCCTCCCTCACTTTCCCGTTTTCAAATCCAACTCTACTACTTCCACTCGTATAGTTTTCGATCCAAACAATAAATCGTCTACGGGAATCTCCCTCAGTGACGTCATGGACAAAGGTTACGTCGTCCAACATGAACTTGTTGACATTCTCGCTAAGTTTCGTCAGTTTAAATTCGCACTAGTAGGCGACATCAAGGCTATGTTCCTACAAATCGCCATTTGTCCCACTGAGACATTTCTGTTAAATTTTCTCTTTAGGGACAATGATCAGCAGCCTTTACGGTGCTATCAATTTCAAAGATTACCCTTCGGGCTCCCAAGTAGCCCATTTATCGCTCAAAGAGTTGTCAAGCACATCGCTGACAACAACAAACATACCCACGAACTTGCTACTAGTGTTCTGCAAGAATCTATCTATATGGATGACCTGATCAGCGGTGCTGACAGTCTTCATGAATTAAATTGTCTTTTCGAACAATTAACTTCTTTGCTAGAAACCCATGGTTTCCTCCTCCACAAGTGGAACTGCAGTTCTTCATAATTTCTGTCTCAGCACAATTTAAATCCCGTCTCTGAAGTCAGTCTTAACTTCACGGGATCTGATAAAGTCTTAGGCATATTCTGGGATTCAGAACACGACCACTTTTCGTTTAAAACTCCTATTTTCAAATTGGCTAATGTTACTAAACGTACTATTCTCTCCTATATTGCTACTTTGTATGACCCGCTAGGATGGTTATCCCCTGTCCTTGTGAACGCTAAGCTCTTGATACAAGAAATATGGTCCCAGAAATTGGACTGGGATCAACCTATTGACTCACCCATCGTTATGAAAAATTGGCAAAACCTCTTATCGACATTCAAAACTATAGAAGAGGTCAAGGTACTTCGATGCTTACTCTTACGAAAGAAAGTTGTTGATGTTCAATTAATTATTTTCACCGACGCATCGGAAAAAATATACAGCACTTGTGTGTATCTCAGAGCGACATACTCAGACTTTTCTGTATCGTCACGGCTTATCGCTTCTAAAAACAAAATTTCTCCGCTAAAAAATAAACTCACTATTCCCAAATTGGAACTTTGTAGAATAGTGTTGGGAGTCACTCTGGCTCATAGACTTTTCACACCTTCAAGAAAAATTTGAGTATATCCTCATCTCATCTCTTTGCTGACTCTACAATTGCCTTGTCTTGGATACTTCCTAAAAAACACATTTGGAACAATTTTGTACAGAACAGAGTTCAAAAGGTCAATTCCTTGTTGGAAACTTTTCCTTGTGATTTCTATTTCGTCAGAAGTCACGAAAACATCGCTGACCCCGCTTCCAGAGGGATAAATGTCTTTGATAATCCCCAGACCACCGAAGACTGGTTATGCGGACCTAGCTTTATTAGAGACAATCCCATCGATTTTTCTCTTCATTAAATTCCTCATTTTCAGGATGATCTTCCTGAATTAAGGAAGTCAGTTGTCTCAAACATAGCAACAAATCACGAACTCAACGACATCTTTGAAAATATATTCGCTAAATCTTCTTCTTTTCGTAAACTTCAAAGAATTGTCGCTTATCTTTTTAGATTCATCAGTAATATTAAAAAGAAAATAAATAAATCCCCACGAGATACGGATGTATTGACGCCACCCGAAATGGAGATCGCTGATCACGCGATCATCAGGTATATCCAAAGTATCTACTTTAAAAAAGAAATTCTTGAATTGAAAAATGCTTAACTCGTAACCAATAAAGCCATTCGTAAACTCAACCCCTTCCTACAACATAATGATGTGCTGATTCGTGTGGGAGGACGTCTCCGACACGCCCCCATATCGTATAATCAAAGACACCCCATTCTAGTTCCTTCTAAATGTCGAGTTGTAGAACTAATGTTGACTCAAGCTCATCATAAGTTATTACATTCAGGCGCGCAAACAGTACTTTCTTATGTCAAAATGAAGTACTGGCCAATTGACGGAATTAAGACAGATTAAACGTTTAATTCGTAAGTGTGTAAACTGTTTCCGATTCATGACACCCAATTCTGTTCAACAGATGGCAGATATGCATCCCGATCGTGTACTCCCCACTAGACCCTTCCAAGTCGTCTCAGTGGACTATGGGGGGTTCTTCTTAATCAAGTCCTCACATTTGAGGAAGGCACCGCTTTACAAAGCATACGTAGCCTATTTCATTTGCATGAGCACTAAATGTGTTCATATCGAACTCGTCACAGGATTAAGCGCAGAAGTCTCTATTCTTACTCTGAAAAGGTTTATTGCCAGAAGATCCACGCCCAGTGTTATTTGGAGCGACAATGCCACAAATTTCCATGGGGCAAAAAATGAAATGCGCGAATTACATGATTTTTTCTTAAATCAAAATAACTCGGAACAGATTAAGGAATTCTGTACTGAAAACTCCATAACTTTCAAGATGGGTGTTCCCCACAATCCCCATCAATTCGGCCTCCATGAGGTAGGAATAAATAGTGTGAAGTATCACCTCTATCGAATTATAGGAAATTTCCACTTCACATTTGAAGTGTTTAACACAGTATTATGCCAAATCGAGGCTATTCTAAATTCGAGACCCATCACTAGGATGTCGTCTGACGCCAATGACTTCGCTTTCCTATCTCCAGCTCACTTCTTAGTTCAAAGAACTTTAACCGCACCCCCTGAACCAAGTGTTTCAGAGATACCTGAAAATAGGTTGAACCTTTTTCAGCGTATTAGTAAAATTCAACAGCAATTTTGAAAATTCTGGAAAAAAGACTATCTTTGCCTTCTGCAGCAAAGAAATAAATGGACCGACCCTACTGACCCTGTCAAGATCGGGGATTTGGTTCTATTGAAGGATGATGGTACTCCTCCACTCTTATGGCCAACTGCCAGGGTAATAGATGTATTGCCTGGTAAGGATGGTCTAGTTCGTACTGTCAAGATTCACACTACTCACGGTGATTTTCTTCGTGGTATTACGAAAATCGCTGTGATTCCCCTTGAAGATTAAAATGTATCTCTAGGGGGAAAACTTGTATCGTTTTCCTCCATCTTATCGTTGTTACCCCTTGTGTATATAAACTCTAATTTTTTCAAACATATCTTATTGTTGTGCACATCTTTGCCAATCCCCTCTCTTCGAGGTGATATAGGCCATCTCTCTCGCCTGTCGCCCCCGGCAATATGTACAATAAATATATTATACACGTCTCACTAAAATAATTAGTTACGCCCCTGTACTACTGATTTCTTAAAACAAGTAGTATTTGTGTGGACGTCTGGGAATAACAGGTTATTGTTGACACTGCAGTTTCGTTTTTCAACTCCGACCTCTGACCTCGCGCCGATAAGGCAATTCGTAAAGAACCGCCAAACAGTAATCATCTCTCCTTTTTCGTTTCTCCCGCCATTTTTGCTGAAAAGGCGGCATTTTGCCGGTATTTTCGTTAATCGTTTTTCACCGCTTTATAAATTGTTCAATTTTGTTCAGTATTACCCACGATAATTTATTTAGCATATTAGTGAGTGCCTTACATGGTTCTGCAGTTGGATTATGGAATTCAAGATCAGAGCTTTGTTGACGACAGCAAGGAATAAACCGTAAGTGTTGAACTCTAAATATATTGTGAAAATAACTTATCAACCGTAGTACTGTATGTATTTTGAACCATATACCTCTCATAGCAAATATTCTGTGCTGTGTGACGTTTATGCAGATAATACTTTAAATCACATTTGAAAAATCGTTATCTACTCTTAGCCAGCTTACCTATGGAAATATACTCGGTAACCGTACAATAATTACAGGTTACCATTGTTGAGGATACTTTACGTATTGTCTTAACAAGGAATGTATTCAATTTTTTATTATCTTCAATTTCAGTAATAACTTTTTTTGTAAAAGCTTATAGTTTTTGATTTATACGTGAAAACGTTTAAAACATGCATTTTTTTGCGAAAAAATAAAATCGTTGGTC
Source organism: Diabrotica virgifera virgifera (assembly GCF_917563875.1). Lineage (NCBI taxonomy): Eukaryota > Metazoa > Arthropoda > Insecta > Coleoptera > Chrysomelidae > Diabrotica > Diabrotica virgifera. Next base: position 159,843,544 of record NC_065445.1, read on the forward strand.
TTTAATAACTCAAAAAGTGTTGATTTATTTTAATAACTTTATATAAAAAATTTTGCTTATAATTTGTCCCTCTATCGACTTATGGTATTATTTTTAATAAAATAATTTTCACCCCTGAGAAGGGGTGGCATCCACCCCCAGGGTAAAAGCGCAAGTTGGCATCATGTCACCTTTGTTCCTCGAGGTATCCTCTAATTACTCACCAATTTTCATGAAAAGTGATGGAGGTTCAACGAAATCGGAGGTGAAAACCTTCAGTGACTGCACTAATATGTTGTCCTGTACTTCGTGATATATTCAGTGACAGAAATATTGGTAGTAAATTTCTTGATGTATAGAAGTGAACGGATATTCTTGGCTGATATGCGGATACCTTTTTTGTAACCCAAGGTTTCCGATGTTTTGGCTTAATAGGAATTAAAGGAAATGCCTCATTGAAGATGCGGAGAAGCTTATCTAGAAAAACACTGAAATTATAGTCCACGTCTATAGAAGGAAAGTGCCACTCAGAAATTAAGCATAAATTTTGGAATTTAAGAAAATTCTGGGCGGAAAAAATCCTACCTAAACGTCGGGTTTTTGAGGAGGGTTTGCTGAAGATGTTAAACTTCGTATACACTGCTTCATGATCAGATAGTCCCGCATTAATAACTGTAGAGCAGAGATCAAGGGGTGAGAAATCTGAGACAATATAATCGATTATGGTAGATGTAGTTTTTGTAATCCTTGTAGAATTATCGTGCATTGAGAGACCATACGATTCAAATATGTTGACCAGGGACACTTGGGTAGCACAAGCAGCAGCATAATTAATGTTAAAGTCACCGCATAGAATTTTTCTGCTTTTATGAGGCAGGTCATCTAACAAATTTAGCAGGTTCTGAAAAAATAGTTCCACGCTAGAGTCCGGTGATCTATAAATGCAAATAATGTAAAGATTAAGATTTTTATTATAAACTAAGGAAAACTCAAAGAAGGATTCACTTAACAAAAAGTCATATTTTGTTACCAGAAAAAAATCATTATTTCTAGAAAGAATAAGGCTGCCTCCATGAGCCGAACTTGGACGATCATACCTGGCAATTGTGGTATATTTCTCTGCAAAAAAAGGCTCGTTGACTTCAAGCGAGTGCTCTGTAACCGCAACTATCGTGGGAAATCCTAATTCCTCCAGAAACAAAAATAATTCATCAGTTTTATTTCTTATAGAACGAATATTAATCAGAACCATGCCAAAATTGTCATCACTAAAATAATTTGAGGTTTCTAGTCACTCAGTTGTTTAAAAATTTCGCTTTGGAGAGCCAGTGGAATAGTAACTTCGGTGACATTCCCTTGACTTTTGTAGGTGTATAATTCTTTCCGAAGTGAGAAAGGACCTATAGGCGGCAAGATCAGCTTCCACTTCCTTCAGCTGGACCAATTCCATAGGCATCTTAAATTCTAGAAGAACTTTTCGTAGTTCTTCAGTCTTAGTAGGTAGTCCTTCGGAAGTCAAAAAGAGTTTCACGCTGGTGTTCGTATACCCATCATAAAATACAGAAGAAGGCTGGTCGTGTAGAAAAGCAAGATGCAGTTTAATTGCTTTTAAGATATCCGGTTCCCTTAATCTTGCAAGAAGATATCGACTGTTCGAGTTATTAGTTAGTCTAACTCTTGGTGGTGGTAAAGGATACAAATGTATGGATGGTTCCAAAGTATCTTTCTTAATAAAATTAATATGGGAAAGGAAAGGCTCTTTGTTTTCAACTTCGTTTTTGTTGTTGCTTGGAACGGTAATTGGATTTTCCAAGCTAACCGGGCTTCTGATGTACTTCGGATTCATATTTTGTTCAGATGAAGTCTTTTGTTCAGAGTATGATGATTCTATGGACCATTTAATGTTGACACCAGGTGGCCAAATTTCCTTATTAAATAATAAGTGGATAGACGTTTTAGATTTTATGCCTATTTTGAATCAGGAACCAGTTGCTGTGTTGTCTTGAAGTAGGGCGTAACATCGAATATATTCCTTAATACCTAGCTTCTCTTTATGTAGTGAACTCTATTTCTCTTTGTGTAGTGTATTTGAATAGGGGTGTAAATTGGGGTTAAGTTGCTCATAACGACAAAGTGACATTTATCCAGGGCCGTGCCGTGCTATGATGCGGCGAGACAATCGCATCAGGCGCCATCACAAGGGGGCGGCATAATCAGTGAAATAAAAAAAATCAGATTGTGTAAAAATGTTGTCAGAAACTACACAAAAAATGAAAAGTTACAGGCAATCTGGCTATGACCAAATGAAAATTACTGATAATGAAATTGCAGAAAACCTTGATATAAGTTACGAATTTCCAGTAGAAAATGAAATTCGAGCCAGGAGACAAAAAAGTTTATTTTATTATGAAAAATCTGTAGACAAGCTCTTAAAGAAGCTAAATTTATAATAAATTTTTTCATCTAAATTTTAGACATTGCCGTTAATTCTTTGATTGATCGATTTTCGCTTCTAGAAACTCAATAAAAATTTTAAATTTTTATATGATATTTTTAAATTGAGGGAAATATATTATAAAACACTAGAAAAATATTGTATAGTTCATTCCACCAACATACGACTGTTTTGGATTATCGCGACAACGAATATTTCAGTGTGCAACATAAGAAGTACGAAAGTAAATGGCTCTAATAATTATTCCAATAAACAGCAATGTAATTTGCAATTTATTTCCGTTCTTCATATTTTGCACAATAAAATATTCGTTGTCGAAATAATCCAACACTGTCGTATATTCGTGGAATAGGGTATATGAATCTTCATTCAATACTTTCGATATAAAAAGAAAAAGAACCTGATATAGAGGCAAATGATCTTCTAGAAGAATTGCGTGATATATGCCAAATTATCATACCATACTCCATGAAAGCTTTAGAGATTTTGGACTTTTTGTGCCAAAATAACCTTATTTCTTTATACCCAAATGTAGTTGTATCACTAAGAATTTTATTAACACTACCTGTCTCCGTAGCTAGTGGGGAAAAAAGTTTTTTAAAATCAAAAATTATTAAAAACTATTTACGAAGACTATAAAGTAAGACACAACTAAAAAATTAAGCACTCATTTCATAGATTCCTACTAGCTGCTACTTTAGACTACACCAATGTGATTAAGAATTTGCCAAAATTAAAGTCCGAAGGGTAATATATTGAAATTTTTGTAAATGTTATTTAATGTAATGTTGATACTTATTTCATTTAAGAGCGTAGGTGCAAAATTTCGGTCCAATGCTTTTTAAATGCATTCATTCTTTTCGAATCCTGAAAAAACTAATAAATATTTTTGAAAAATTTAAACGCAGAATGAAAGATTACATTAGAATAAACAAAAAGTGAAAGTACCTGAGAATGAACAAAAAATTTCTTTTGAATGAGATATTTGAAATTAAAAATCATACTCAATTTTCTTCTCTTTTGCAGCCCTTGAAAAATATTATTGAAATAAACAGTATATAAATTTCTACAAATGTAATCTTTCATTCTACGATTAAGTTTTAAAAAAATACTTATTACTGTCTCAAGATTCGAAAAAAAAATAAATACATTTAAAAAGTATTAACCCGAAATTTTACGCCTTTAAAGTAAGTATGCTTTGTTTTTAAAATAAAAGAGTTTTCGTTCGTTTTGTGTAGTTTCGTTTAATAATAATAAAAGTTAAGTTTCAATAATAGTAATTTAAGGGCGGCATTTCGAAGACTTGCATCATATTAAAAATATGTACCGCACGGCTCTATTTATCTTCTGCAATTTTTGATTTTTTGACTGGACTAGCTTCGAAATGAGTGTCTTCAGTTTGGATACTTGAAGTCGCATATACTATGTTTCTCTTCACTACCTCTTTCTTCGTTGGTATAGCAGGTAGTTTGTTTGAAAGATTATTTAATTTATGGATCTCGTCGATTTTTTTGTCAGTCTAATTTGCCGTCATTTTTGGTTAATAAATCATATGTCTCGATGAAAATTGGCAAATTATCAGTGAGTTTTTTTGTAACTTAAATTAAGGCGTCAAAATTCTCTTGTGGTATTTCATTTTTTGATAAATCGTTTATTTTTTCATTTAATAATACATTTTCATAATAATACATTTTAATTTCTGTCTTTACGTTAATTAGTTTATAATTTGATTTTTATATTTTTAATATGTTCTATAAACAATTGCATTAATTCTGTATTATTTATTTGTGTTAATATATATATTGGGTGTGTTATATTTTTACAACTGTATAATTTACTTATAAACATATTTATATTTAGACGAAGCAAGTTTTCAATCCTAATAGCAAATAATTAATATTGAAAAATATCAAAAATTACTAAAAGATTTTTAAATTGAAAACTTACTGGTACATCCCCATGTAAACGCCTCCAAGACTTCTACAATTTGCAAGTCATATGGATGCTGCAGTAAAGACGATAGGGAAGGAATTCTAAACTTTGCAATTCAAATCCCCCGTCTGCAGCTGGCTAGGAACTGAAAGATGCACCATAGTTACTCTACTGAGTAATAAGAAAATAAAATAAAAATGTGTGTACCATTTTTATTTATTCGGCTGCAATACGAAGGAAAAACAATCTTACTTTTTAATTAGAATAAGGAGTGCAGCCAGTCCCTTTAACTGCAGTTTTCTGCTCTTATTGGAGCGTCATCAGAAGGAACGTAGGCACTGTTCTCCTTAATCCAATTAAATTGCATCGAAATGTCTTCCCAAATATTGCAGCCAAAATAATGGTATTGGGTGGCTAGCGCCATCTGGCCGTACAAAGACGAAGCAAGTTTTCAATCCTAATAGCAAATAATTAATATTGAAAAATATCAAAAATTACTAAAAGATTTTTAAATTGAAAACTTACTGGTACATCCCCATGTAAACGCCTCCAAGACTTCTACAATTTGCAAGTCATATGGATGCTGCAGTAAAGACGATAGGGAAGGAATTCTAAACTTTGCAATTCAAATCCCCCGTCTGCAGCTGGCTAGGAACTGAAAGATGCACCATAGTTACTCTACTGAGTAATAAGAAAATAAAATAAAAATGTGTGTACCATTTTTATTTATTCGGCTGCAATACGAAGGAAAAACAATCTTACTTTTTAATTAGAATAAGGAGTGCAGCCAGTCCCTTTAACTGCAGTTTTCTGCTCTTATTGGAGCGTCATCAGAAGGAACGTAGGCACTGTTCTCCTTAATCCAATTAAATTGCATCGAAATGTCTTCCCAAATATTGCAGCCAAAATAATGGTATTGGGTGGCTAGCGCCATCTGGCCGTACAAAGACGAAGCAAGTTTTCAATCCTAATAGCAAATAATTAATATTGAAAAATATCAAAAATTACTAAAAGATTTTTAAATTGAAAACTTACTGGTACATCCCCATGTAAACGCCTCCAAGACTTCTACAATTTGCAAGTCATATGGATGCTGCAGTAAAGACGATAGGGAAGGAATTCTAAACTTTGCAATTCAAATCCCCCGTCTGCAGCTGGCTAGGAACTGAAAGATGCACCATAGTTACTCTACTGAGTAATAAGAAAATAAAATAAAAATGTGTGTACCATTTTTATTTATTCGGCTGCAATACGAAGGAAAAACAATCTTACTTTTTAATTAGAATAAGGAGTGCAGCCAGTCCCTTTAACTGCAGTTTTCTGCTCTTATTGGAGCGTCATCAGAAGGAACGTAGGCACTGTTCTCCTTAATCCAATTAAATTGCATCGAAATGTCTTCCCAAATATTGCAGCCAAAATAATGGTATTGGGTGGCTAGCGCCATCTGGCCGTACAAAGACGAAGCAAGTTTTCAATCCTAATAGCAAATAATTAATATTGAAAAATATCAAAAATTACTAAAAGATTTTTAAATTGAAAACTTACTGGTACATCCCCATGTAAACGCCTCCAAGACTTCTACAATTTGCAAGTCATATGGATGCTGCAGTAAAGACGATAGGGAAGGAATTCTAAACTTTGCAATTCAAATCCCCCGTCTGCAGCTGGCTAGGAACTGAAAGATGCACCATAGTTACTCTACTGAGTAATAAGAAAATAAAATAAAAATGTGTGTACCATTTTTATTTATTCGGCTGCAATACGAAGGAAAAACAATCTTACTTTTTAATTAGAATAAGGAGTGCAGCCAGTCCCTTTAACTGCAGTTTTCTGCTCTTATTGGAGCGTCATCAGAAGGAACGTAGGCACTGTTCTCCTTAATCCAATTAAATTGCATCGAAATGTCTTCCCAAATATTGCAGCCAAAATAATGGTATTGGGTGGCTAGCGCCATCTGGCCGTACAAAGACGAAGCAAGTTTTCAATCCTAATAGCAAATAATTAATATTGAAAAATATCAAAAATTACTAAAAGATTTTTAAATTGAAAACTTACTGGTACATCCCCATGTAAACGCCTCCAAGACTTCTACAATTTGCAAGTCATATGGATGCTGCAGTAAAGACGATAGGGAAGGAATTCTAAACTTTGCAATTCAAATCCCCCGTCTGCAGCTGGCTAGGAACTGAAAGATGCACCATAGTTACTCTACTGAGTAATAAGAAAATAAAATAAAAATGTGTGTACCATTTTTATTTATTCGGCTGCAATACGAAGGAAAAACAATCTTACTTTTTAATTAGAATAAGGAGTGCAGCCAGTCCCTTTAACTGCAGTTTTCTGCTCTTATTGGAGCGTCATCAGAAGGAACGTAGGCACTGTTCTCCTTAATCCAATTAAATTGCATCGAAATGTCTTCCCAAATATTGCAGCCAAAATAATGGTATTGGGTGGCTAGCGCCATCTGGCCGTACAAAGACGAAGCAAGTTTTCAATCCTAATAGCAAATAATTAATATTGAAAAATATCAAAAATTACTAAAAGATTTTTAAATTGAAAACTTACTGGTACATCCCCATGTAAACGCCTCCAAGACTTCTACAATTTGCAAGTCATATGGATGCTGCAGTAAAGACGATAGGGAAGGAATTCTGCAGTTAAAGGGACTGGCTGCACTCCTTATTCTAATTAAAAAGTAAGATTGTTTTTCCTTCGTATTGCAGCCGAATAAATAAAAATGGTACACACATTTTTATTTTATTTTCTTATTACTCAGTAGAGTAACTATGGTGCATCTTTCAGTTCCTAGCCAGCTGCAGACGGGGGATTTGAATTGCAAAGTTTAGAATTCCTTCCCTATCGTCTTTACTGCAGCATCCATATGACTTGCAAATTGTAGAAGTCTTGGAGGCGTTTACATGGGGATGTACCAGTAAGTTTTCAATTTAAAAATCTTTTAGTAATTTTTGATATTTTTCAATATTAATTATTTGCTATTAGGATTGAAAACTTGCTTCGTCTTTGTACGGCCAGATGGCGCTAGCCACCCAATACCATTATTTTGGCTGCAATATTTGGGAAGACATTTCGATGCAATTTAATTGGATTAAGGAGAACAGTGCCTACGTTCCTTCTGATGACGCTCCAATAAGAGCAGAAAACTGCAGTTAAAGGGACTGGCTGCACTCCTTATTCTAATTAAAAAGTAAGATTGTTTTTCCTTCGTATTGCAGCCGAATAAATAAAAATGGTACACACATTTTTATTTTATTTTCTTATTACTCAGTAGAGTAACTATGGTGCATCTTTCAGTTCCTAGCCAGCTGCAGACGGGGGATTTGAATTGCAAAGTTTAGAATTCCTTCCCTATCGTCTTTACTGCAGCATCCATATGACTTGCAAATTGTAGAAGTCTTGGAGGCGTTTACATGGGGATGTACCAGTAAGTTTTCAATTTAAAAATCTTTTAGTAATTTTTGATATTTTTCAATATTAATTATTTGCTATTAGGATTGAAAACTTGCTTCGTCTTTGTACGGCCAGATGGCGCTAGCCACCCAATACCATTATTTTGGCTGCAATATTTGGGAAGACATTTCGATGCAATTTAATTGGATTAAGGAGAACAGTGCCTACGTTCCTTCTGATGACGCTCCAATAAGAGCAGAAAACTGCAGTTAAAGGGACTGGCTGCACTCCTTATTCTAATTAAAAAGTAAGATTGTTTTTCCTTCGTATTGCAGCCGAATAAATAAAAATGGTACACACATTTTTATTTTATTTTCTTATTACTCAGTAGAGTAACTATGGTGCATCTTTCAGTTCCTAGCCAGCTGCAGACGGGGGATTTGAATTGCAAAGTTTAGAATTCCTTCCCTATCGTCTTTACTGCAGCATCCATATGACTTGCAAATTGTAGAAGTCTTGGAGGCGTTTACATGGGGATGTACCAGTAAGTTTTCAATTTAAAAATCTTTTAGTAATTTTTGATATTTTTCAATATTAATTATTTGCTATTAGGATTGAAAACTTGCTTCGTCTTTGTACGGCCAGATGGCGCTAGCCACCCAATACCATTATTTTGGCTGCAATATTTGGGAAGACATTTCGATGCAATTTAATTGGATTAAGGAGAACAGTGCCTACGTTCCTTCTGATGACGCTCCAATAAGAGCAGAAAACTGCAGTTAAAGGGACTGGCTGCACTCCTTATTCTAATTAAAAAGTAAGATTGTTTTTCCTTCGTATTGCAGCCGAATAAATAAAAATGGTACACACATTTTTATTTTATTTTCTTATTACTCAGTAGAGTAACTATGGTGCATCTTTCAGTTCCTAGCCAGCTGCAGACGGGGGATTTGAATTGCAAAGTTTAGAATTCCTTCCCTATCGTCTTTACTGCAGCATCCATATGACTTGCAAATTGTAGAAGTCTTGGAGGCGTTTACATGGGGATGTACCAGTAAGTTTTCAATTTAAAAATCTTTTAGTAATTTTTGATATTTTTCAATATTAATTATTTGCTATTAGGATTGAAAACTTGCTTCGTCTTTGTACGGCCAGATGGCGCTAGCCACCCAATACCATTATTTTGGCTGCAATATTTGGGAAGACATTTCGATGCAATTTAATTGGATTAAGGAGAACAGTGCCTACGTTCCTTCTGATGACGCTCCAATAAGAGCAGAAAACTGCAGTTAAAGGGACTGGCTGCACTCCTTATTCTAATTAAAAAGTAAGATTGTTTTTCCTTCGTATTGCAGCCGAATAAATAAAAATGGTACACACATTTTTATTTTATTTTCTTATTACTCAGTAGAGTAACTATGGTGCATCTTTCAGTTCCTAGCCAGCTGCAGACGGGGGATTTGAATTGCAAAGTTTAGAATTCCTTCCCTATCGTCTTTACTGCAGCATCCATATGACTTGCAAATTGTAGAAGTCTTGGAGGCGTTTACATGGGGATGTACCAGTAAGTTTTCAATTTAAAAATCTTTTAGTAATTTTTGATATTTTTCAATATTAATTATTTGCTATTAGGATTGAAAACTTGCTTCGTCTTTGTACGGCCAGATGGCGCTAGCCACCCAATACCATTATTTTGGCTGCAATATTTGGGAAGACATTTCGATGCAATTTAATTGGATTAAGGAGAACAGTGCCTACGTTCCTTCTGATGACGCTCCAATAAGAGCAGAAAACTGCAGTTAAAGGGACTGGCTGCACTCCTTATTCTAATTAAAAAGTAAGATTGTTTTTCCTTCGTATTGCAGCCGAATAAATAAAAATGGTACACACATTTTTATTTTATTTTCTTATTACTCAGTAGAGTAACTATGGTGCATCTTTCAGTTCCTAGCCAGCTGCAGACGGGGGATTTGAATTGCAAAGTTTAGAATTCCTTCCCTATCGTCTTTACTGCAGCATCCATATGACTTGCAAATTGTAGAAGTCTTGGAGGCGTTTACATGGGGATGTACCAGTAAGTTTTCAATTTAAAAATCTTTTAGTAATTTTTGATATTTTTCAATATTAATTATTTGCTATTAGGATTGAAAACTTGCTTCGTCTTTGTACGGCCAGATGGCGCTAGCCACCCAATACCATTATTTTGGCTGCAATATTTGGGAAGACATTTCGATGCAATTTAATTGGATTAAGGAGAACAGTGCCTACGTTCCTTCTGATGACGCTCCAATAAGAGCAGAAAACTGCAGTTAAAGGGACTGGCTGCACTCCTTATTCTAATTAAAAAGTAAGATTGTTTTTCCTTCGTATTGCAGCCGAATAAATAAAAATGGTACACACATTTTTATATTATATTTATATTTGTTTGTATTAGGGGGCAATTTAAAATCATATGTTCAGCATCACATATTTCCCGCATTGACAATATGGATTGTTTTTTAAATGAATTTTATGTAATGTTGGAATCAATGCATGGTTAAATCTTAAACGGCATATTTGTCTCACTGCGTATTTTGGAAGAATTGTCATTGCAAACCATGGACTTGATGGTATTGTAGATTGAATTCCTTTATAGTACATACCTTTTTTAATTTCCTCAAATTCTTTACTCCAGATTATTTTATATATATTAGTGCTAATATTTTTAATTTCTTCAGGTGTACATTATGTAGTTAATATGTCCTTTCTTTTAGAGCCTGCTTAGCTAAGGAATCCACGAGTTCATTACCCATAATTCCGCTATGTCCCTTTGACCAACAATAACCGTATTTTTTTTAAATCTGTATTTAATTTGTTAATATTTTTGATTATTTCCAAAATAATATAATTTGCTTTGGAAGTTATCTTCAGGTGCTTTATTTTTGACAAAGCTCTTTTACTGTCACTTATAACAACTTCTGAATTTGTGATATGCTGACAATACTTCAAGACTTCTAGTATACCTATGAACTTCGTCGAATATATGAGGGGTGTAAAATCAAAGTCGGCAATCTCCCATTTCCATAATTTTGGGAAACCGCGAAAAACTGTAGAAACTAGCAAAATTAATAAAAATTAATTAAAAATATTTTTGTTTGGAGATTGCCGCTTTTGTTTGCAACGCTAGTAGATTGACTGATATGAAAATTATCTATAAGGATATTACCAGTTTTTAAAATAATTAAACATCATTGTGTCGGTTACTTAGTGAAAAAAAATATATTTTGATATTTAACAATAATGTAAAAGCAATTTAAATGCATATCACGTAAACCAAAATATCCGGAAGTTCGGGTATATATTCACAGATTTTGACAGAGTTCACGACATTCACAGTTGATCACGTGCGAGCGCAACGTGGTTCTTATTGGCCCGCAGTGGAGATTGCCGTGTTTGGTACGCACTCAGCTATGGATATTGCCGCTTTTGATCCTAACATGAATTTTTCACTGCGATTTGTATACAGTTAAGACCGCTTTTGGTTTTTACAAATAGTTTTATCTAACAGATAATAAAAAAACGCAACAAATGGCGTCCTTAACTCAAAACATGAAAACGTGGAGATTGCCGCCTTTGATTTTACACCCCTCAATATGTTTGTGTTTGTATTTAATTTTACCATCTTTTTATACTTAACTTGTGGATCATATATTGCACAGGCTGTTCCTTCCTTGTTTTTGAGGCGTCGGTGTAAATTTGATATGCATTTGATATGCCCGATTTCACCAACGATACCTAAACAGTTGCCTTATTAAGTAATTCTTATCGATAGGAACTTCCTAAGTCAATACTTAAGAAGAATAGCGTTTCATAACTAAAAGAACTGCTTACCTAGGAAATTCTTTCCTAGGTATTGATTCGGGTACGTTTAAACTATTTTTGATAAATAAAAAGAAGAATAAGATGACATTACCTTACTTTTTCGATTATTTGTCATTATTGTTTATTTGCCAAGTTGGTTTTATTCAGTTTTGTACTGTTATAGTTGTTTTATTTAGTGGTTAGTTATTTGTGAATTAAGTTTGTTAAGTTTTGTATGTTATTTGTATATGTACAGTGAAATGGAGGAAAAGAAAATAGTTGTAAGTTTCACATATGACGAAAAATTATAGTTAGTTGAATTGTCATTAATGAGATAACTTTAAAATAAATAATATGTTGAAAATTACTTCGTTTATTATTAATTTTTAATGGCACACTTTTAGTGATATCATGAATGGGTTTTTGAAACAGAACACTAGTTTGTTAGGTAGTAGGTAGACTACATAATTTTGTCAATAGACTTGTAAAAAACTCCAAATGATTTTCCATATTTTCCAACACATATTATATTTTTAATATAAAAGATAATACATAATTAAAACTAATATAATCTAATATTACAGAATAACAGAAAAATTAGGGTAAGAAGCAAATTATTGAAAACGTCACAAGTGCATTAGTCAAAATTTGTAAAAATATATAACCTGACTGTCAACGATAAGTAATACCTAAAGTTTAGGGAGATCAAAAACCGTATCCTAACGTAAGGTATTGCTTAAGGAAGCTCTCATACCAAATGCAACACATAAAATAAAATTCATACGTAAAATGTTGCACAGTTCATAATTAATAGCGTACATCTGTTTACACTCAACAGAGATAACGTCGCATCACACATTTTATATATTATGTAGAATACAGGAGCGTGCCAATTTTGGAACTTCAGTATATGTACTCAGTATATTTGCCAGTATATGTGAGAGAGCAAAATAACAACAAAAATAGCCAGATACATAAAAAAGAAAGGAATAACACCAGCTTTCAGAACTAACAACAACTTAAGCAAACATATTAAAAACAATAAAAGCCGAAAGAGAAAGCAACTACAGAGTGGTGTGTACAAACTAACTTGTGGTGACTGTCCGAAAACTTACATCGGTCAAACTGGCAGAACTTTTGACAAACGGATAGCAGAACACAAAAGGGCTTTCAACAATAGAAAAACAGACACTTCTACATACGCACTTCACCTTCTAGATCATAATCATAATCATTCTTTCAGTGAAGAGTTTCAAATTCTACATATTCAAAATAAAGGCCTTAAGCTATCACTTTTAGAATCAATGGAAATTAATAAATTGAAAAATACAGATATAATTCTGAATGACCAACTCGAGACAAACAGCTCCCCACTCCTCAACCTCTTCAGTTAAAGACTTAAAAAGGCAAACACATTGTAAAATATATCACTTGAGAAAGACACTTTGCCGAAACAGCTGTAGTAATAACATAGTTGTAATAAATTTTGTGGAAGTATAGAAAACAAACGTTTTTCAGTGTTTTATTGTGAGATAAAATGAACTTCCATCAAGTAACGGTCGAATCCATCAATTATTTAAAAGTTGCTTAGAATTAGTTAGTTTATCCATTTCCGGTCTTATTTTGAACGTATATTTTTTCACCCTCGAGAAGGGATGAAACTCACCCCCATGCTACCTATATATGTATATGCCAAATTTCATGTCAATCTAAGCGGATCTTTAAAATTTATAGGTTTTGCATTATTTTACCGTCAGCGAACAAACTATCAATTGTCCATAAACTTTAAAAATATCACTTAATTTGTATAAAAAATTATTTTTTTGTATTATTAGGGAAAGAAATATGAAAATAAACATGGAGAAAACAAAGATAATGGTCATGGGAAATGAGGATAATCGAGTAAATATAGAGATAAATAACCAAAAACTAGAACAAGTAACAACATATACATAAATACCTGGGTGTGAAAATAGAAAATGGAGGAAGATCAGAAGAATAAGTCAACGAAAGGATAACCATGACTTCCAGAATGTACTACAGCTTAAACAGAGCATTCATTGGAAAGAAAGAAGTAAGCAATAGGACGAAGATGGGGGTGTATAAAATGATCTTCAGGCCGATCCCCACCTATGGTAGTGAGAGCTGGGTGCTAACACAATCATCGAAAAATAGAATACACTCAATGGACATTAAGTACTCATGAAAAGTAAAAGGAATTACAAGACGCGATAGAATAAGAAACAGCATTGTAAGAGAAGAACTACAAGTCGAACCAAAAACACAAATACTAGATAAGAACAAGCTTAAATCTTTTTGGGTTTTGTGTAGAATGAACGACAATAGACAAGTAAAACGCGTATGGGAGGCATCAGTACAAAACAAGTGAGAAAAAGGGAGACCAAAGAAAACCTGGAACGATGAAGTGGTAAGAATTCTGAAGAAAAATACAACTTGGACTGAAGCGAAACGAAGGTCCAAGAATAAGCAAGAGTGGAGACGATTTGTATATGATATAGATGCATGAAAAACCTTAAGAAAGGTTTAGATATAGATTATATATATAAAATTATTTACTACTTGGACTAAATAAAAAAGGGATTTGGGTACCAATTTAACAAATTTAAATTATACTAGAAAAAAATGATTTGTCAAAAAACTGTAAATATTAATCTGTAAACATTAGATAGATAAGTCAACAAGCATGTTTATTCTTTTAAGACTTTTTTAAGTTTATTATGTAAGTAAACAAATTATTGTAAAAAATTGATTTCAAGAAACCTATTATCTCAAAAATTATAATGCCCTAGGATCCCTCTCGTTCTACGCTTTCAATCCCAAATATGTATACACATCTGGGCATATGCTATGGCACACTCTGCCCTTTTTTTGAGAATCCGACCCCGGACGACGTTTCAAAGAATTCTAGGTAATAGTTTAAGTGCATTGAATACATATATTAACGGCTGATATTTATTAGACCATGCTGTATCGTTGCCCCCGTTAGGTAAATTATTCGGATTCGTTTTCTTTGCACAAACTTATTGAAAAAGAGGTTCTTTGGGTCATTATGGGCAAAAAAAGTTTCTTGTAATTTTTCTCTAAAATTATAATTATATTATAGAATATAATATAATTATATAGAAGTATAACATATGAGTTATACTTCCTATTTGTCAACATTCACAAAAAGGAGTATCACTACAATTAATTTTAAACAAATAATGATCTAGTGTGAGGCATTGACCCGTTCGCATCCTAATAATTGATGTCAAGTGCCTTCGATCCACAAATGTGACTTTGTGGAACCAAGGGTTTGTAGAAAAATCACTTTGGTATTGTTGATACCATTTCCCTTCAGTTTTAAACTGTTTTGTAAATTCAACTTTAAACTCAATTATAACTCAAACTACAATTTTGTGTTTAATGAAAGGTAAAAAGTCAAATTTATATATTTCAATGTCTGCAGAAACGTTTAAAGTCTTGCTGCCTATATTTGCCAATTTATCAGCCTCTTATTCCCCTTTACTCCAGTATGGCCTGGAATCCAAGCTAAGATTATATATATAACACCAAAATGACCATTTTCAAGGCTTAATAACTCAGTTAAAAATTATTATTATGAAAGACAAAAAGTGACTAAATAAAAGTTAGCCCCCCCCCCTACATGATCTTGCAAAAATTTGTGTCATTAATGTATTACTAAGCTGTTATTTTTAATTATTATCAATGAGCGCTAACAGTGTATTGAGGCGGCCGTCAATGTGAGTGCGAAAGAGATGCACCATTCCGGCAACCAATGGTGCATCTTACTCGCACTCACATTGACGGCCGCCTCAATACGCTGTTAGTGCTAACAGTTAAAAACAGTTTAGTAATAAATTAATGACAAAAATTTCTTCAGGATCACGTAGGGGGGCTTTAAACTTTGATTTAGTCACTTTCTGACTTTCATAATAAAAATTTTTAACAGAGTTAAAGCCTTGGGTTTTCAAATTTTAAATCGCGTATAACTCGACAACAATTAATTTTCGAGAAAAATCATAAGAGACCTTTTTTGCTCATGTCCCAAAGAATCTAAAAAAATTGGTACGAAGTGAAAAAACTGATTTTTTAAATTTGTTTAAAAAAATTGTTTAAACAATTATCCGACCGCGGCACCTCCCGGCACCGTGTATTTGTTATTAGAACCTTTTTTTAAGTAAAAACGTTTGTGCAAAAAAGACGGATCGAAATAATTTACCTAACGGAGACGACGATACAGTCTGGACTATATGGGATGTTGCGTGTTACATATATCGATCGGATATCGCTTTTGGTGTGAGAGCTTCCTAAGCGGTTTAGGCGATTCTTATCGTATGGTGAAATCCGTTTTAGAGTTAGGAAGTACCTAAACCCACTTAGGTAATTCTTAAATATTTAGGTATCGTTGGTGAAATCGGGCATAATTCTTTTATATCTGTTTCAAACATTAGATTTCTTATGTTTTGGATATTTCGAATAATCTCGAATGAAATTTATAGGTATTTTCACCGTTTCTTCGAAATTATAGGTAGAGATTAGATTTATTGATGTAGTGTGAATATTTTCCTTGTACTTAGCCAATTATCTATAGTCTATAGCATTCTGCAATACAAGGTGATTTCTTTTTTTGCCAGTATTTATTCATTAAATCTTGCATTGCCAATCGATGAATTTTTTCAATTATATTGGATTCTTTATGAAGTAATTTAATTAAAAATTGACTGCCTAGTTTGTATCTTCTTATTGTCATAGGCATTTCAGAACACTCTATAAATAAATTATTTATTGGCGTAGACTTTAGAGCTCCCAAACACAGTCTTAAACATTTGTTCACAACGACTTCAATTTTTTGAAGATAACAGTTGGCTGCGTCCGCATAAAATACTGATCCATAATCTACTATTGCTCTTATATAAGCTCTATAGATCAAAAGAGAGAGATTGGGATCTGCTCCCCATGTGGAATGTGAAAATTTTTAAATAAAACACCTTGTAACTCAATAAGGAGCCATATTTTATTTAAGTGATTTTGGTTATATCTTAATACTTTTAGGTCTAGAATCTACAACTCAGAGATTGGATATTCTTAATGAAACCCCCTCTATAAGCAAAAATATATCTTTTACTATAAGGAAAAAAAAAGAAGAAAAAACGATAAAAAAAAAATGTTAATTAGTGAAAAATTCCCAGGAATCCGATTATCGGAGAAGCATTTCAAAATGTTTATTCCCCGCGACGTTATTAAAAAAAAACAAATTATATACAAATTAGAAAAATTTTGAAATGCCATTTTAGAGGGGAGTTAAATTGAAATTTGAATTTATCAATACATTTATCGAAAACATACATAAAAATAAAAGTAATAAGGTTTTACACAGATTTATATTCATTTGGTAACGACCACGTTTCTGCAATTGAAAATATAGTAATTAGTCCAGAAAGCCACTGCGCATCCGCTAGGAAAAATATTCTAATTCGGATTTTTTGCACAATCTTACTCAAAAAGGACTCCTTTTAACAAATTTGCATGTTGCCAGGACCAAAAGGTGGTCAAAAAATTTTTAAACGTTTTTTTTTTGTTTTTTTCCTAAAATTTTTTTTTGCATGGAAAAAAGGTTTTTTTAGGTTTTTTTGGATCTTTCCAAACAGAAAAGGTCTTTAGTGACTTTTCTCTAAAAATGATAGTTTTTGACATATAAGCGATTAAAAATTGAAAAATTGCGAAATCGGCCATTTTTAACCCTCAAAAACTATGTGAAAAACTGAAAATTTGAATGTTGCCAAGGTAGGTAGATATTCTTTAAACATCGATTGATGAAATCCCGAAGAGTTTTTTGCAATACAATATTCACAACTCCTTTGTTTTTTTAATTGCTAATCAAGCGTGCGCGACACTATTTTCCACCGACAGTATGGTGCAAATCAGCAAATGAAAGGAATAAATTCGTTATTTCGTAAACCGGCGACTTTAAGGAAAAATCCCGAAACAGGTCGATTTTTATTTTTAAGTTATGATATTGTGGCATATATGGTATACTAGTGACGTCATCCATCTGGACGTGATGACGTAATCGATGATTTTTTTAAATGAGAATAGGGGTCGTGTGGTAGCTCATTTGAAAGGTTCTTCAATTCTCTATTCAGTAATGTAAACATTTATATTATTTATACAGGGTGTCCTTCTACTTCTTTTTTCGTCAAATAATTTAATTTAATAAAAAAAATTTGGACACCCTGTATAAATAATTATGTGAATATTTATATTACTGAATAGAGAATTGAAAAACAAAAAAATAAAAATGCCGTATTTAAAGTGTTTACCAATGGTGTGCTTACAACCACATTCAATTTATCAAATTGTGATATATATTGGAGAGATCTTTAATATCAGTTTTATTATTGATACAATTTTGGTCTTCCTTTATGTGGATCATCTCCAATATACATCTTTTGTTATAATTTTGCTCTTTTTCCAGAACCTGTACATTTTCAAAATCAAAACTATGGTTATTTTCTACAGAATGTTTGGCTAAGGCTGTGGTGTTTATTTTGTTTGTTTGTACACTATGTTTGTGTGCAACAATCCTTCTATGTAGATATTGATGTGTTTGCCCAATGTATATTGAATTGCAGTTTTTACAATTTACTTTATACACAACATCCGACTGCTGATCTTTAGTAACTTTGGGTTTAAATTTTGAGAAATATTTTCCGGATGTTTTAGATGATTTATGTCCAACATTGATATCATATCTTGCCAACATTTTCGAGATTTGTTCGGAGAATCCATTAATGTATGGTAGGGATATGTAGTGTTTGTTTGGATTGGTGACATTACTATTATTATTGTTAGGTATGGTTTGAGTTTGTTTTAGATTGGCATTGGAGTTAGATTGATTTTTGATAATGTGAATTCTTTTTTGAATTAGACCGTTGTAAAATTCTGGTGGATAATTATTTTTTTCTAAAATGTCAGTAACTTTTCTCAGATTTTCGGAATGATATTGTGGGCTAGATAGTTTAATTGCTCTGTCTGTAAGACTGAAAATAACACTTCGTTTGTGACTTACAGGTGCGTTGGTGTTAAAATTTAAATATCTTCCGGACCAGACATCTTTTGTTACCAGTTTGTAGTTATCAGTCGGTTACTGTTGTTATACTCTAAACTTATATCAAGAAAGTTAATTTTGTTGTTTTCCTCTAATTCGGATGTAAACTGAATTTTATTATATAAGCTGTTAAAACATGTGGAGAGTATAATCGATTTCATGCTCCGGAAGGCATAGTAGGATGTCATCGACATATCGTTTGTAGAAGTGTATCTGATATTTTAATTTAGAAATGACTGTTGCCTCTAATATTTCCATGACCAAGTTTGCTATTGGTGCTGAAATAGGCGAACCCATGGCCACCCCAGAAATCTGAGAATAGTATTCGTTTTCATGTTGAAAAAATGTAGAACTGAGGCAGAATTTTAAACCTTCAAGGAAATGTTGAAGAGGAAGAGAAGTATGTGTTTGGATGGTACTCCATCTGGTTTTGACACACTCTAAAGCTATTTCAATTGGAATGTTAGTATAAAGTGATTTTACGTCGAAGGATATAAGTTTGTGATTAACTGGTACGGATTGTTTTGAAATAAAACTGTGAAAATCCCATGAGTCCTGTATATGATAGTGGGTCTTACCGATTACATTTCCCAAAATGTCTGCAAAATACTTAGAGAGATTGTATGTTGGACTTCCAATGTTACTAACAATTGGGCGAAGCGGAATGTTGTGTTTATGCACTTTTGGAAGCCCGTATATATATGAGGATGTGCCATTATGAGATATTAATTTATTTTTTAAGTTTAAGTCTATATATTTTTTATTATACCATCTGTTAATGAGTGAATTTAAACCTGTTTGTATCTTATTTGTAAGATTTGTTTTTTCTTTTTTGTATACTGTTTCGTCATTTAAAAGTAATTTAAGTTTGTTTAAATATTCGGATTTTAACATTATTACTGTTTTGTTACATTTATCTGCTGTTAAGATTAGTAGGTTTGCATTTTCTTCTAAAAAAGTTTTGGTTTGTTTTAAATAATAATTATATTGACTTTTCTGGTGACCTGCATATCTTTGTATCTTTTGAGCATAATTTGTGATTATGTTAACTGCTTTACTTCTAATTTCATTTATATTTGAATTATTAATGTATGTTAGACCATTTTCGATTCCAGAAATAATGTTAAATGTAGGAAATTTTTGTATAGGTAAAGAAAAATTAGGACCTAAACTTAAAAAATATTCTACATTTGGAGGTATGTTGCATTGAGTTAAGTTCATTAGCCAACTATTTTCCGAATTTGAATTCATTTTTAAGTGATTTTGTTTTTCTAATAACTGTTTAATTTTATTTTGATTACGGATTTTAATTTTATTAAAAGTATTTTCATATATTACTTTTTCTTTATTAAAAAATGATTGTGTGAAATTACTATCATATTTATTCATTATGTGGTTCTTGTTGGTTTCTATTTGTTGTTCTATGGATTTAAGATTATGGCATGAATCACTAAGTGTTCGTTGTATTAATTGTAAATAAAATTTTAATATAAAAGTTTTAAATTTACCTGTATATGTTTTTGTTTTGAAAATGTACGATTTGTCTTTGATTTTTACAAATGTTGGAATAAGCTGTAGCTTTTTTACATCTGGTTAAGAAAATTTTTCTGTTTTTCTCTTTGGCCAGTTTATCCAATAATATCGGTGGTGGTTGTGTAGCGCATCTTGATGTGGTTCCATTTTTGTGTATGTAAAGATGGTGATTAATATTTTTTATTCTGAATTGATGTTTTTTCTTTCTTTTCTTTTTGGTGGAATTATTTTAGCAATGTGTGTCAATCATTTGCAATCTATGTAGTTAACCGTATGTTTAATATTTACCGTAATGTTTCCTTTGGTAGATGGTGTTTTCTTTGTACTTGTGTTGTTCCGTAAAGCTGTTTTAACTCCAGCTGGTATTTATTGCTTATTTCCTGACCGTGAATTTCTAAATAGTTGGTTTTTAATTCCTGGGTTTGCGGTCTGTTATAAATAAAACACTTGCTTTTGCTTAGACGTTTCGGCTGTTTGCCATTTTCAATAAGCACTTTTAATTATTAAACATTACACTGTTAACAAACATATTTTATCCACAGAGAACGGCAGTTCTCACCAGTGGCGCACAACACCCCTACATGCGACACTATATATACACGAAATTTTCGATTTTCTAAACCTGACTGAATTGAAAATTGGGCCAAATCCCTTCTTAAAGTTTAGGAAAAGACTCGTCCATTCGTATGTCAACCATCAATTTTGGTCCAAGGGTGTGGATTTTACGGCCCTTCCCATTTAAAGCCTGTTTTTCGTTCTCGTCCCCAAAACTTTCAAAAATTTCAAAAATTTAAGCCTGAACTTTGCGGCTTCTGATAGCACAGATAATTACCTTTCCAAAGCATGTTTAATTTTGAAAATCGGTTATACCATTCAAAAGTTATCGAGCTCAGAAATATGACTCAATTTTTATTTAAAAAATGGAAAATGTTTGTGGATATGTATGTATGTATGTATGTATGTATGTATGTGTGTAGAAAAGTTAAACCGATCTGAATTTTCTTTTCTGTGTTTCAAGAGGGTGTGAGGGCCGATTCAGAACCGGTCTAATTTTTGACTTCTGACTACCCTTAAGCCAGCTAGAGGACTAGGTAGATACAAAATAGCATATTTTTTGGGCATATATATCTTAGGTTCAAGGAAAGACAGGAAAACCGCAAACACACCAAATCAATAGGGTTAAGTTAAGCTTTCAAATGGCACTGAAGCAATTAAGCTGAGACATATACACTGCTCACCATAGCCAAAAAACTGAAAAATTAAACTTTGAAAATTTTGGTTTTTCGACAATTACTCAAAATTTCAACCTACGAATTGCGCCAATAACTGAGCGTTTGTAGAAGGACTCAGGACGCGTCTAACGGTGTAGACGTCATATCTGGGAAAATTCGAATTTTTAAGTTATAGGCTTCAAAAGTATGATCAAATCTATTTTTTATGGAAAAAACGGTTTTTCAAGCTCAATAATTCCTGTAATACGTTCAGTTATCATACTCGATCTTGGATGCATCAGATACTACTTGTCAATACGTTTCAAATTCATGTTTAGTGATCATTATCAGGTAAGCCGTTCAGAAGTTATAGAGCTCCAAATGTATAATTAGTCCAAGAACTGAAATTTTTCACTTCGCAATTTTTATAGAATGGATAGATTTGCTTGAAAATTTGACAACAAGTAGTGGATAGTCCAAGGATCAAAATCTATATGATGCCGAAAGACGCTTTTACCATGGGGTGGTTGCCACCTCATCTCGAGGGTGGAAATTTTTTATTATATTTTGACCGCAAATGCTGGTAAAAACATTAATTATAAGCAAAAAATGTTCATTATACATTTTTTTGATAAAATTAATAGTTTTCGATTTAGTGGTTATCGAAGCTGTTAGTTTTATATCGAAAAAATTACCAGAGAACGGCAGTTCTCGCCAGTGGCGCAGAAATACACCCCCTACACGCGACACTATTATATACACGAAATTCAAAGTCCAACCTTTGCGGCTTCTAATAGAACTGATCATTACCTTTCCAACGCATGTCTAATTTTGAAAATCGGTTATACCATTCAAAAGTTATAGAGCTTAGAAATGTGACTCAATTTTTATTTAAAAAAGGGAAAATGTTTGTGGATATGTATGTATGTGTGTTTGAAAGTTAAACCGATTTGATATTTTTTCTCTGTGTTTGAAGAGGGGGTCAGGGCCGATTTAGAACCGGTGTAGTTTGTGACTTTTGACCACCCAAAATCCAGCTATAGGACTTGGTAAGTAAAAAACGGCATATTTTTTGGAGGTATATATATTCGGATCAAGAAGAGGCAGGAGAACCGCAAATACATCAAATCAATAGTATTGACTTAAGCTTTCAAATGGTATCTAATCCGTCAGGATCAGACATACACACAGCTCAGTATAGCCGAAAAACTGATAAACTAAACTTTTGAAAATTTTGGTTTTTCGACAATTACTCAACATTTCAACCTACGAATTGCGCTAGAAGGACTCAAGACGAATCTAACGGTGTATACCTTATATCCGGGAAAATTAGAATTTTTTAGGTTATAGGCTTCATCAGTATGATAAAATCTATTTCCTGTGGGAAAAACGGTTTCTCAAGCTCAATAATTCCTGTAATAGCTTCAGTTATCATACTTGACCTTAGATCCATCAGATACTACTGGTCAATACGTTTCAGACTCATGTTTACTGATCAAAATCCGTTAAGCCGTTTAGAAGTTATTAAGCTTCAAAAGTATAATCCAATTAACGATTATTCCCGAAATGGTTTATGTAGTTGTAGTGGTTACGACGCTAAATTTGATCTGGCAACGGGCAATCCGACTTCATTTACCGGCCATCTCAATATTTTTGTTTTAATCTATTTTCGAATAGAAAAAAAATCTAGTGTACATTCGATGGATACTAGATCATTTGGGATATAATGCAACAAAGATGACCATTTATAAAGCTTGACGTGTAATAGGGGAACATTGCATTCAACTTCATACATTTAATTTATAAATAACTTTGAAAAACTCCTGATACAAGAATAAAAAACCGCTAAACGCCGTAAAAATGAGTGGCGCATAAAATATTCCAGCTAAAAAAGATCTGATATGAATATTACGTGGCGCGAAAATGGATTTTCATTTGATGCAAAACAAAATTCTAGTTTTATTTTAAAAGATTTTTCCATAATATTTGCTAAAATTGAAGTAAACGCGCCACAAAAGAGTTTAAAAATTCAAACTGTATCAAAGTTACTCTTTTGTGGCGCGTTTACTTCAAATTTAGCAAATATTATGGAAAAATCTTTTAAAATAAAACTAGAATTTTGTTTTGCATCAAATGAAAATCCATTTTCGCGCCACGTAATATTCATATCAGATCTTTTTTAGCTGGAATATTTTATGCGCCACTCATTTTTACGGCGTTTAGCGGTTTTTTATTCTTGTATACAATACACGTAATATTTTGAAATTTTAAAAAAATGCACATCATGTTTCTCTAAGATGTTATGAGAGAATGCCAGGCATGGGCATTGGGCATATGGTAAAAGCACTTCACAACGGTTTTGGATGGTGGTCGTAAAACCAAAACGATAATATACAGGAGATCAAGTTACATAATATAGGAAAGAAATAAATCTGACTAATGTTTAACTTTCAATAATGGGAGCAAGATATTTTGCAGTTATGATCTGAGTATGTAACTCGAAATATGAATACTGAGGTGCCTATTTTTTTTTTTGTATTTTATATGGAACAGAGGCTTGACGCTAAAACAAGGATATTCGTTAATGATAGAACATTATAATAGAACAGAGTATTTGAGATGTGGGCATATACAGTCGGAAAAATGAAAGAATACCCATGAACGAACATATAAAACACGCTGTATTTTTCTGTCACCGTGTCACAAAGAAAATTGCCCAGAGCAAGTACATGTAATAATAACTATTACATGTACTTGCGCTGGCCAATTTTTTGTATGACACGGTGACAGGAAAATACAGCGTGTTTTATATGTTCGTTCATGGGTATTCTTTCATTTTTCCTACTGTAGAAGATTTTTAAAAATAACCTTGGTTGAAAAGATTAAGAGACAACCACGTTTTGTAACCGAATGAAATAAAGAAAAATGAGATATTAAATACAATTAAAATAAGAAATTTACATTATTTGGAAACATGTTATGAGAAATGAGATATGTGTTTATGTAGATCGTTATATAGGAAAAGATACTGGACAGAAGAAGCTTAGGACGCTGACATATTATCCTGGCTAAACAAAAATATATGTAATGATACAAACTGCAACTCTTTGGAGTTGCTATCAGAGGTAGCACGTAACAAAAAAAAAAATAAAATAAAAAAATAAAAATGCCGTATTTAAAGTGTTTACCAATGGTGTGCTTACAACCACACTCAATTTATCAAATTGTGATATACAGGGTGGTTCATCTTATTCGTCTCGGTCACTGTACGGAAAACCACTTGATATTTTAAGAAAATTTCTTCACAGAAATATACAGGGCCTTTAATACTACAATCTAAAAATAATGTGAATTATATAGGGTGCTCCAAAAAAGAGTGGTATATCAAAGTTATATTTTTTCTTATGGAATGCCCTATATCTGATGACATTATTGAATTGACCTTAAAAAATAAGCTATACTTTTATAAGGGTTCCCTATACCATACCTAAATACAGGGTGTTTTGATTTATTTCGATTTTTGTAAAAATGTAAGGTTTTAGAAAAAAATAAATATCTACGAATTTAAGAAGCAGTAACAAATTCTTTCTTGGATCTTAATAACAGACTATTTAGCGTACTTAAACAAATGCTTAGTGTAACAAAATTTCTTACAGGGTGGTCAAAATATGAGATTGTTCTATTAACAAACTCAAGCTGTAATAACTTACTTATTTTAAATAGAACACCCTGTATCTTACTAGTCTATCGCGTAGAAAATTTTCTTATCTTTCAATTCTTATTAGAGTTTCCTATACCTATCTCCCTTCATTTTTTAAATATTTAAAGATTTCTTAATTTGTAAGCTTTAAAAATTAGAATTAAGTACCTATGTCGTGGTTATGTACAACACATCACCAACACCGGCAATATACTTAAATATCTTAGTCAAGATAGTTTCATTAATAAAATTCACATTTTTATCATTTAATCACACAGAGTGTTCTTATTTTAAATGACATACTCGATATTCTATTCTTTATAATGGAAGATATTTAAAATCTCTTCAATTCCATGTAAACATTCTCAATACACATGCTATTCTGTAAATATAAATTCCCATGTTATTCTGTAAATACCCATTTTTACATAATTTTGTACAATAGGCTCGTTTTCGTCAAAGTAGCCATTGCATTTAATTGTTTGTAATTGCGATTTAAAGATTCAAACAAAAAATGGCGTTCTTAAATTTACTTAATAACCGTTGGGTTAAGATATGGGAAATACTTATACGGAATGAAATATAATTTAAATATCTTCCAGAATACGGCATCTAATAGGGCATCTAATAGGGTATGCAGTTTAAAATAAACATATTATTCAATTTCACATGTAGGCCAAAATCAACTAAAATAATACAACACTCTGTGTGATTACATGATAACAATGAAAATTTTATTAATGACAGTATCTTGTCCAAGTATATTGCCGGTGTTGGTGATGTGTTGTACATAAACACGACATACGTACTTATGTAATTCCAATTTTTAAAGCTTACAAATTAGGAAATCTTTAAATATTTAAAAAATGAAGGGAGATAGGTATAGGAAACCCTAATAAGAATTGAAAGCTAAGTAAATTTTCTACGCGATAGACTAGTAAAATACATGGTGTTCCATTTAAAATAAGTAAGTTATTACAGCTTAAATTTGTTAATAGAACAATCTAATATTTTGACCACCCTGTAAAAAGATAGGTATAGGAAACCCTAATACAAATTGAAAGCTAAGTAAATTTTCTACGCGATAGACTAGTAAGATATAGGGTGTTCCATTTAAAATAAGGAAGTTATTACAGCTTGAATTTGTTAATAGAACAATCTCATATTTTGACCACCCTGTAAGAAATTTTGTTGCAATAAGCATCTGTTTAAGTATGCTAAATAGTCTATTATTAAGATCCAAGAAAGAATTTTTTACTGATTCTTAGATTCGTAGATATTTATTTTTTTCTAAAACCTTACATTTTTATAAAAATCGAAATAAATCAAAACACCCTGTATTTAGGTATAGGGAACCCTTATGAAAGTATAGCTTATTTTTTAAGGTCAATTCAATAATGTCATCATGTGGTATTATAATATCACCCTGTACAAAATATGTTTAAAACTCATTCAAAGTCATTAATCCATGTAGTATCTGTTCTTGTATCAATAACCGCAAGTAACATTGAATTGTCATGTTTTGTTATTATTTAAATGTGTATATAAACATTAACTCGGCGGAGAAAGATTATTGTACTCAGTATTTAATTAATGTAAGGTAGGTCGCTACTGATATATGTAAACAGATTGTTATGGTTAGTCATTGATGGAGTTGAGTGTAAATAATATAATGTATCTGAACTAAGAAGAGAGTTTTAATTAATTACGACCTAGAAGACAGTAACAACACACTATTTATTACATGGCGCTCCTGTAAATTAATTGGGAGAATCTTCTGACAATGGGCGACAAAAATTGGAAACGGAGACGGCGAAGATGGACCAGGACGAAGATGCAGAGAACCCAGGGAACAAAGACAAAGTGATAAAATGTAAGTAAGAATGTCTATCTTTATTAAAAATGCTTCCCTCGTTTTATATTATTATTGAACATTGAATATTTATCTTTGCTGATTTTTGAATAATTTATGAAGTATCGATTTTTTTTTAAGAATATCTATGAATTTTGAAACATGAAGTGATTTTTGAATTGAATATTTTTATAGAAGTTTATTATATCTGCTATTATTGAATTTTTATTGAATTTGAATTTTTATTGAATCTATTTGAAAATCTCTATCCGATTTCGATTTTTTAGTACGGTTATTTTTGAATATTTTATGGAATATCGAATTTTTTTTCAAAAATTTCTATCGAATTTTGAGATATAAACTTATTTTGAATATTTTTATCTAACTTTTGCATATGCTATTTTTGAATTTTTATCGAATTTTTGTCGAATATGTATACTATTCTTGAATTTTTATTAGCCAGTTATCTTATTACATATTGATATTTATTGAGTATATTTAGTACATTTTCATCGATTTTGTGTTAAATTTTGTATGATATGAACCTGAATTAATATTTTTTGAGTGATAAATGATATTTTTTTTAATAAATAATGATTAGTGATGACATAAGATAAACATTGCAAGAGATATATTTTTAACGAACCGACCTGATGAGTCGAGATAAGAAATTTGAAGAAGAACTGTATAGATAAGAAGAAGAACTAACAATATTATAAGCTAAATATTATGAGGCAACTAGAGACAATAAGAAACCCACTGCTCTTGTCAAATTAGGAAGGTACTAAGTGATTTATAGAAGCTTGAAAGCTTATTAGAGACCCACTCTGTGTTTTGAAGGGTACCTATTTATTTCATGATTATTCGTGAATAAACAACGGCCTCAAAGCAAGGGATTGAGGTTGTGATATTTTTAGAAGAATTTGAACCGCATAAAATACCTATTTCGTGTTTTGAGTTAACTATACCACCTAAATGGTGCGTACAGATCAGGGCGAAAATTCGGGTTAATATTGGCGGAGAACTAAGACATCCGAGTGAAACCTCTTTTATTAAGGTAAAACGAAGGTATCGGAGCTAGTATATGAAGTGATGATTATGATTGTTATATGAAATATGTATAGGAAGATGAATTATGTGCACTGTAGAAGTGTTATATGTGGAGAAAAATGGAAAAATATAGTGTAGTACCAGACAAGAAGAAGAAGAGAAAAAAAAGAGAATTTTTAATAAAATATGTGGGAAAAATGAAAGAAGAAACATAAAAAATGCCAAAATAAACAAGCAAAATTAAGAAGATACTAAGCAAATAAGTAGCTAATCATTGAATTTTTGTCTAAGAATTAAAATTGTAATTTTTTTCTAAAGTAACGTAAATTATAAATAACTTGTTTTTTAAATGTAGATAATGAATTCAGGTTAAATTTTCGTGGAAAATGGAAGTGTTTGAATTAAGGATAGACAATATCTTACAATAGTGTTAGTAGATAGTAAGCAAAGGGACACAAAAAGTGAAATTTTTAGACATTCAGCAACAGAGATTAAATCTTTATTATAGCTACAAAAGAGTTATTAGAAGTTTAGAGAAATATTAGAAATGTTTAGAGAGATTACATTTTTATTATAGGTACAATATTTTAAAGTTAGTAAGGCTTATATAAATAAATCAAAATAAGACTGATAAATCAAAAGACTGAAATAATAAGATGAAATAGTAAAGTAACGTTAAATTCTTATATTCTTCTATATACCATTTAATAGAGGTTTATGTAATATTTAGCTTAGCTTAGGAAGTATTAAATTCGAGATTTTATTACAATTAGATTAGTTACGGCTTATATGCACTAAAAGACTATTTAAAAGTAAAGATCAATTTCATTCACTGTGGACACTGTTTTGATGAAGTGAATTAGTGAACGAAAAAAAAAAAGGACGAAAAGACACGACGTGAAAGTACGTGAACTAGTAATAGGTTATAAAATACCAGTTTAGTATAGGGAAAATATGAACTTTTGTGTAAAATAGGCAAAAGAATATACATGTTTAGGGAAAAATTGATTGATCTGAAATGTACCATGTTACAGTTAGTTAGCATAGTTAGGAAATTTAATTTTTCAAAATAGTATTAGGTAACCATAAACATTTTTGTAAAAGGGAAAGAGGAGCATCACATTTTAAAAATATGTAATTTTAACAAAACGGGGAGGTGTGGTATTATAATATCACCCTGTACAAAATATGTTTAAAACTCATTCAAAGTCATTAATCCATGTAGTATCTGTTCTTGTATCAATAACCGCAAGTAACATTGAATTGTCATGTTTTGTTATTATTTAAATGTGTATATAAACATTAACTCGGCGGAGAAAGATTATTGTACTCAGTATTTAATTAATGTAAGGTAGGTCGCTACTGATATATGTAAACAGATTGTTATGGTTAGTCATTGATGGAGTTGAGTGTAAATAATATAATGTATCTGAACTAAGAAGAGAGTTTTAATTAATTACGACCTAGAAGACAGTAACAACACACTATTACAATCAGATATAGGGAATTCCATAAGAAAAAATATAACTTTGATATACCACTCTTTTTTGGAACACCCTGTATAATTCACATTATTTTTAGGTTGTAGTATTAAAGGCCTTGTAAATTTCTGTAAAGAAATTTTTTTAAAATATCAAGTGGTTTTCCGTACAGAAACCGAGGCGAATAAGATGAACCACCCTGTATATTGGAGAGATCTTTAATATCAGTTTTATTATTGATACAATTTTGGTCTTTCCTTATGTGGATCATCTCCAATATACATCTTTTGTTATAATTTTGCTCGTTTTCCAGAACCTGTACATTTTCAAAATCAAAACTATGGTTATTTTCTACAGAATGTTTGGCTAAGGCTGTGGTGTTTATTTTGTTTGTTTGTACACTATGTTTTTGTGCAACAATCCTTCTATGTAGATATTGATGTGTTTGCCCAATGTATGTTGAATTGCAGTCTTTACAATTTACTTTATACACAACAGCCGACTGCTGATCTTTAGTAACTTTGGGTTTAAATTTTGAGAAATATTTTCCGGATGTTTTAGATGATTTATGTCCAACATTGATATCATATCTTGCCAACATTTTCGAGATTTGTTCGGAGAATCCATTAATGTATGGTAGGGATATGTAGTGTTTGTTTGGATTGGTGACATTACTATTATTATTGTTAGGTATGGTTTGAGTTTGTTTTAGATTGGCATTGGAGTTAGATTGATTTTTGATAATGTGAATTCTTTTTTGAATTAGACGGTTGTTAAATTCTAGTGGATAATTATTTTTTTCTAAAATGTCAGTAACTTTTCTCAGATTTTCGGAATGATATTGTGGGCTAGATAGTTTAATTGCTCTGTCTGTAAGACTGAAAATAACACTTCGTTTGTGACTTACAGGTGCGTTGGTGTTAAAATTTAAATATCTTCCGGACCAGACATCTTTTGTAAACCAGTTTGTAGTTATCAGTCGGTTACTGTTGTTATACTCTAAACTTATATCAAGAAAGTTAATTTTGTTGTTTTCCTCTAATTCGGATGTAAACTGAATTTTATTATGAAAGCTGTTAAACATGTGGAGAGTACAATCGATTTCATGCTCCGGAAGGCATAGTAGGATGTCATCGACATATCGTTTGTAGAAATGTATCTGATGTTTTAATTTAGAAATGACTGTTGCCTCTAATATTTTTTGACCAAGTTTGCTATTGGTGCTGAAATAGGCGAACCCATGGCCACCCCAGAAATCTGAGAATAGTATTCGTTTTCATGTTGAAAAAATGTAGAACTGAGGCAGAATTTTACACCTTCTAGGAAATCTTGAAGAGGAAGAGAAGTATGTGTTTGGATGTTACTCCATCTGGTTTTGACACACTCTAAAGCTATTTCAATTGGAATGTTAGTATAAAGTGATTTTACGTCAAAAGATATAAGTTTGTGATTAACTGGTACGGATTGTTTTGAAATAAAACTGTGAAAATCCTCATATATACATCCTCATCCTCATATATATACGGGCTTCCAAAAGTGCATAAACACAACATTCCGCTTCGCCCAATTGTTAGTAACATTGGAAGTCCAACATACAATCTCTCTAAGTATTTTGCAGACATTTTGGGAAATGTAATCGGTAAGACCCACTATCATATACAGGACTCATGGGATTTTCACAGTTTTATTTCAAAACAATCCGTACCAGTTAATCACAAAATTATATCTTTCGACGTAAAATCACTTTATACTAACATTCCAATTTAAATAGCTTTAGAGTGTGTCAAAACCAGATGGAGTAACATCCAAACACATACTTCTCTTCCTCTTCAAGATTTCTTTGAAGGTGTAAAATTCTGCCTCAGTTCTACATTTTTTCAACATGAAAACGAATACTATTCTCAGATTTCTGGGGTGGCCATGGGTTCGCCTATTTCAGCACCAATAGCAAACTTGGTCATGG
This sequence comes from Diabrotica virgifera virgifera, assembly GCF_917563875.1. Classification (NCBI taxonomy): domain Eukaryota; kingdom Metazoa; phylum Arthropoda; class Insecta; order Coleoptera; family Chrysomelidae; genus Diabrotica; species Diabrotica virgifera. The sequence continues at coordinate 159,875,080 of NC_065445.1, forward strand.
AAATATTAGAGGCAACAGTCATTTCTAAATTAAAACATCAGATACATTTCTACAAACGATATGTCGATGACATCCTACTATGCCTTCCGGAGCATGAAATCGATTATACTCTCCACATGTTTAACAGCTTTCATAATAAAATTCAGTTTACATCCGAATTAGAGGAAAAAAACAAAATTAACTTTCTTGATATAAGTTTAGAGTATAACAACAGTAACCGACTGATAACTACAAACTGGTTTACAAAAGATGTCTGGTCCGGAAGATATTTAAATTTTAACACCAACGCACCTGTAAGTCACAAACGAAGTGTTATTTTCAGTCTTACAGACAGAGCAATTAAACTATCTAGCCCACAATATCATTCCGAAAATCTGAGAAAAGTTACTGACATTTCAGAAAAAAATGATTATCCACCAGAATTTTACAACCGTCTAATTCAAAAAAGAATTCACATTATCAAAAATCAATCTAACTCCAATGCCAATCTAAAACAAACTCAAACCATACCTAACAATAATAATAGTAATGTCACCAATCCAAACAAACACTACATATCCCTACCATACATTAATGGATTCTCCGAACAAATCTCGAAAATGTTGGCAAGATATGATATCAATGTTGGACATAAATCATCTAAAACATCCGGAAAATATTTCTCAAAATTTAAACCCAAAGTTACTAAAGATCAGCAGTCGGATGTTGTGTATAAAGTAAATTGTAAAGACTGCAATTCAACATACATTGGGCAAACACATCAATATCTACATAGAAGGATTGTTGCACACAAACATAGTGTACAAACAAACAAAATAAACACCACAGCCTTAGCCAAACATTCTGTAGAAAATAACCATAGTTTTGATTTTGAAAATGTACAGGTTCCGGAAAACGAGCAAAATTATAACAAAAGATGTATATTGGAGATGATCCACATAAAGAAAGACCAAAATTGTATCAATAATAAAACTGATATTAAAGATCTCTCCAATATATATCACAATTTGATAAATTGAGTGTGGTTATAAGCACACCATTGGTAAACACTTTAAATACGGCATTTTTATTATTTTTTTTTTGTTACGTGCTACCGTGCTACCTCTGATAGCAACTCCAAAGAGTTGCAGTTTGTATCATTACATCAATTTTGTTTAGCCAGGATATATGTCAGCGTCCTAAGCTTCTTCTGTCCAGTATCTTTTCCTATATAACGATCTACATAAACACATATCTCATTTCTCATAACATGTTTCCAAATAATGTAAATTTCTTATTTTAATTGTATTTAATATCTCATTTTTCTTTATTTCATTCGGTTACAAAACGTGGTTGTCTCTTAATCTTTTCAACCAAGGTTATTTTTAAAAATCTTCTATATGCCCACATCTCAAATACTCTGTTCTATTATAATGTTCTATCATTAACGAATATCCTTGTTTTAGCGTCAAGCCTCTGTTCCATATAAAATACAAAAAAATAGGCACCTCAGTATTCATATTTCAAGTTACATACTCAGATCATAACTGCAAAATATCTTGCTCCCATTATTGAAAGTTAAACATTAGTCAGATTTATTTCTTTCCTATATTATGTAACTTGATCTCCTGTATATTATCGTTTTAGTTTTACGACCACCATCCAAAACCGTTGTGAAGTGCTTTTACCATATGCCCAATGCCCATGCCTGGCATTCTCTCATAACATCTTAGAGAAACACGATGAGCATTTTTTTTAAATTTCAAAATATTACGTGTATTGTATATAAAATATGTTTGTTAACAGTGTAATGTTTAATAATTAAAAGTGCTTATTGAAAATGGCAAACAGCCGAAACGTCTAAGCAAAATCAAGTGTTTTATTTATAACAGACCGCAAACCCAGGAATTAAAAACCAACTATTTAAAAATTCACGGTCAGGAAATAAGCAATATATATATATATATATATATAAATTAAACGAAAAGATTTCTCTGGTATACAGAAGAAATCTTTTCCGTAGCGGACGCGAAAATGTAAATTTCAAAGTCTTCATAAAAGACGATGAACGACAAAAGACACCTCTTTGTGTCACAGATTTGTCTACAAAGCCACGTTATTCGCTACACATTCGTCAATAACGGAGAAGAACCGTGATATGAAAGGAAACGGCAATTGCATTTTATTTCACTTCGACCACCACCGATATTCTACACGACGTGTTTCGAGCTCATGTCAAGCTCTCGTCAGGAACATCTAGGTGGATGGTCGAGGTGCAAGAAAATGCTTTTGGCCTTTCTGGTAATAATAAAATAACCAGACTTCAGTACACTTGGTACGACATCTATATAAATTAAACGAAAAGATTTCTCTGGTATACAGAAGAAATCTTTTCCGTAGCGGACGCGAAAATGTAAATTTCAAAGTCTTCATAAAAGACGATGAACGACAAAAGACACCTCTTTGTGTCACAGATTTGTCTACAAAGCCACGTTATTCGCTACACATTCGTCAATAACGGAGAAGAACCGTGATATGAAAGGAAACGGCAATTGCATTTTATTTCACTTCGACCACCACCGATATTCTACACGACGTGTTTCGAGCTCATGTCAAGCTCTCGTCAGGAACATCTAGGTGGATGGTCGAGGTGCAAGAAAATGCTTTTGGCCTTTCTGGTAATAATAAAATAACCAGACTTCAGTACACTTGGTACGACATCTATATAAATTAAACGAAAAGATTTCTCTGGTATACAGAAGAAATCTTTTCCGTAGCGGACGCGAAAATGTAAATTTCAAAGTCTTCATAAAAGACGATGAACGACAAAAGACACCTCTTTGTGTCACAGATTTGTCTACAAAGCCACGTTATTCGCTACACATTCGTCAATAACGGAGAAGAACCGTGATATGAAAGGAAACGGCAATTGCATTTTATTTCACTTCGACCACCACCGATATTCTACACGACGTGTTTCGAGCTCATGTCAAGCTCTCGTCAGGAACATCTAGGTGGATGGTCGAGGTGCAAGAAAATGCTTTTGGCCTTTCTGGTAATAATAAAATAACCAGACTTCAGTACACTTGGTACGAGATCTATATAAATTAAACGAAAAGATTTCTCTGGTATACAGAAGAAATCTTTTCCGTAGCGGACGCGAAAATGTAAATTTCAAAGTCTTCATAAAAGACGATGAACGACAAAAGACACCTCTTTGTGTCACAGATTTGTCTACAAAGCCACGTTATTCGCTACACATTCGTCAATAACGGAGAAGAACCGTGATATGAAAGGAAACGGCAATTGCATTTTATTTCACTTCGACCACCACCGATATTCTACACGACGTGTTTCGAGCTCATGTCAAGCTCTCGTCAGGAACATCTAGGTGGATGGTCGAGGTGCAAGAAAATGCTTTTGGCCTTTCTGGTAATAATAAAATAACCAGACTTCAGTACACTTGGTACGACATCTATATAAATTAAACGAAAAGATTTCTCTGGTATACAGAAGAAATCTTTTCCGTGGCGGACGCGAAAATGTAAATTTCAAAGTCTTCATAAAAGACGATGAACGACAAAAGACACCTCTTTGTGTCACAGATTTGTCTACAAAGCCACGTTATTCGCTACACATTCGTCAATAACGGAGAAGAACCGTGATATGAAAGGAAACGGCAATTGCATTTTATTTCACTTCGACCACCACCGATATTCTACACGACGTGTTTCGAGCTCATGTCAAGCTCTCGTCAGGAACATCTAGGTGGATGGTCGAGGTGCAAGAAAATGCTTTTGGCCTTTCTGGTAATAATAAAATAACCAGACTTCAGTACACTTGGTACGACATCTATATAAATTAAACGAAAAGATTTCTCTGGTATACAGAAGAAATCTTTTCCGTAGCGGACGCGAAAATGTAAATTTCAAAGTCTTCATAAAAGACGATGAACGACAAAAGACACCTCTTTGTGTCACAGATTTGTCTACAAAGCCACGTTATTCGCTACACATTCGTCAATAACGGAGAAGAACCGTGATATGAAAGGAAACGGCAATTGCATTTTATTTCACTTCGACCACCACCGATATTCTACACGACGTGTTTCGAGCTCATGTCAAGCTCTCGTCAGGAACATCTAGGTGGATGGTCGAGGTGCAAGAAAATGCTTTTGGCCTTTCTGGTAATAATAAAATAACCAGACTTCAGTACACTTGGTACGACATCTATATAAATTAAACGAAAAGATTTCTCTGGTATACAGAAGAAATCTTTTCCGTAGCGGACGCGAAAATGTAAATTTCAAAGTCTTCATAAAAGACGATGAACGACAAAAGACACCTCTTTGTGTCACAGATTTGTCTACAAAGCCACGTTATTCGCTACACATTCGTCAATAACGGAGAAGAACCGTGATATGAAAGGAAACGGCAATTGCATTTTATTTCACTTCGACCACCACCGATATTCTACACGACGTGTTTCGAGCTCATGTCAAGCTCTCGTCAGGAACATCTAGGTGGATGGTCGAGGTGCAAGAAAATGCTTTTGGCCTTTCTGGTAATAATAAAATAACCAGACTTCAGTACACTTGGTACGAGATCTATATAAATTAAACGAAAAGATTTCTCTGGTATACAGAAGAAATCTTTTCCGTAGCGGACGCGAAAATGTAAATTTCAAAGTCTTCATAAAAGACGATGAACGACAAAAGACACCTCTTTGTGTCACAGATTTGTCTACAAAGCCACGTTATTCGCTACACATTCGTCAATAACGGAGAAGAACCGTGATATGAAAGGAAACGGCAATTGCATTTTATTTCACTTCGACCACCACCGATATTCTACACGACGTGTTTCGAGCTCATGTCAAGCTCTCGTCAGGAACATCTAGGTGGATGGTCGAGGTGCAAGAAAATGCTTTTGGCCTTTCTGGTAATAATAAAATAACCAGACTTCAGTACACTTGGTACGACATCTATATAAATTAAACGAAAAGATTTCTCTGGTATACAGAAGAAATCTTTTCCGTGGCGGACGCGAAAATGTAAATTTCAAAGTCTTCATAAAAGACGATGAACGACAAAAGACACCTCTTTGTGTCACAGATTTGTCTACAAAGCCACGTTATTCGCTACACATTCGTCAATAACGGAGAAGAACCGTGATATGAAAGGAAACGGCAATTGCATTTTATTTCACTTCGACCACCACCGATATTCTACACGACGTGTTTCGAGCTCATGTCAAGCTCTCGTCAGGAACATCTAGGTGGATGGTCGAGGTGCAAGAAAATGCTTTTGGCCTTTCTGGTAATAATAAAATAACCAGACTTCAGTACACTTGGTACGACATCTATATAAATTAAACGAAAAGATTTCTCTGGTATACAGAAGAAATCTTTTCCGTAGCGGACGCGAAAATGTAAATTTCAAAGTCTTCATAAAAGACGATGAACGACAAAAGACACCTCTTTGTGTCACAGATTTGTCTACAAAGCCACGTTATTCGCTACACATTCGTCAATAACGGAGAAGAACCGTGATATGAAAGGAAACGGCAATTGCATTTTATTTCACTTCGACCACCACCGATATTCTACACGACGTGTTTCGAGCTCATGTCAAGCTCTCGTCAGGAACATCTAGGTGGATGGTCGAGGTGCAAGAAAATGCTTTTGGCCTTTCTGGTAATAATAAAATAACCAGACTTCAGTACACTTGGTACGAGATCTATATAAATTAAACGAAAAGATTTCTCTGGTATACAGAAGAAATCTTTTCCGTAGCGGACGCGAAAATGTAAATTTCAAAGTCTTCATAAAAGACGATGAACGACAAAAGACACCTCTTTGTGTCAAAGATTTGTCTACAAAGCCACGTTATTCGCTACACATTCGTCAATAACGGAGAAGAACCGTGATATGAAAGGAAACGGCAATTGCATTTTATTTCACTTCGACCACCACCGATATTCTACACGACGTGTTTCGAGCTCATGTCAAGCTCTCGTCAGGAACATTGGGCCCGTCAAAGACCCAAAAAAGGTCGTTTTTGCCGTATATTTGACAGGCTGTATATCGGCTCCCAGTTAACCGATTTTAAATTACCAAACGTCATTGTCTTTGTAATTTTAAGTAGTTTTTTCAGTGACAATTTCAAGTCTCTAGTCAATAACCCTGATTTTTGGGACCATTTTAAGTAACACTAAAAATTTCAAAAAATTACTATTTTCAAAAATTTGTCAAAAATCTAATTTTAATCCGATTTTCATTTTCTGGACGACAGTTTAAAGATACTTTAAAGGACTTTAAAATGATATTTTGTGAGCTAAAATCCGTTCAGTAGAAGTGGAGATAAAGCAGATTGAAAATAGACATTTTTGTAAAAATGCGTATTTTCAAAGTGCTGGCACCTTTTGGGGTATATATTAAATTGTACAAAAATTTTTTACAGGTAGTTTTTTATATAAATAATAACGTTTCATTAGAGATTTTCTTGGCCCGAGCCTCTATCTACCTTATATAACCCTCTAAAAATGAGTATTTTGTTACTCAAATGAGGCAACTTAACAAACAACTTACGGCTTATTTCTATCAAACAGATAGCCTGAAGAATTTATCTATCACAGATTATAAAAGTAGAGATTAAAACCTTTTATTTAAGGGGTCAAACAAACTTCTAGGTAGCCTGGAAGTACAGTTATGATATTTCAAAGTCTTAACTAAAATCAAAGTATCAATTCTGTGAACGCTACTTTTATAGACTAAGAACCGCTATAGATGAAATTTGCTAATTATTTTAAGCACGATAAGAGCCTAAAACTTAAACAGTAGAACATAACAGAAAAGCTATAAACACTGTGCCGTCACTTTTTAGAGACACATACCTCGACAGTGGCGCATCAAACTTTCCACTTATGGAGGGGATAAATAAATTAAAAGGTACCCTCCCTCTCTCCCAGAATTATTTTTTTTTATTTTTTAAAGTTATACGTGATTCAAAAATAAGACTCAGTGTAATTTCAACCCGCCTCCCCTGTTCCCCTACCCCCACCATCAAAAACTTCATTTCTCGTTTTTTATTTTTTTTAGGTAGGATATAATCAATAGGGTGGGTCGAAAATATTGTTTTGCGAATTTCGATTTGTAATAGTGCGGAAAACATGACCTGGGTAGAGACTTAAAAACGTGCATATTTATTTTTTATTTATATTAACATTAATTACCCGCGCATGACGTTTGAAAATTCGGAAAAATTGTTAAAATTACATTTATTTTATCAGAGTTTATTGTATAAATTACATGGCATAAAATGATATTACATTCTTATATTCAGAGATACACGTAATACAAATATGTAATAATCAATCCAAAATATGAGAATAATCGTGCGCATACTGCGGAGGAAGGAGTGGGGAAAGAGGGCGTAAACTGTCGATCACGCGTCTTTGCCTCAGTCTCAGTGCACCTAATGAGTTCCGGGCGAAAGGTCGCGCGCATTTATCTAATGTTTTCGCGATTTTAAGTAGTTTTTGTTAGCTTTGTGACTTTGTGCATCATGGAGATTCCAAATAATACCCGAAAATCCACAAGTTGTCCCATATTTGGTGCTCCGGAAGAAATTAACGAAAATCAACTACCCACTTACAAACAAGTTATAAAATATTTCAATTTAGTAAGACATCAGCTTAAACTTGAGAACAATTCAAAAAAAGAGCCATCCATTAATGAAGTATCTGAAATAGTGTCATCTAAAGTTGAATATTTATGGAGAAAAGCGTCTATTCCTACTGTGTCTCATAATCGTGTGATGCAATTGATAAAAAGTTACCACGCGAAGTGTAAAAATTTAATAAAATCTTTGAAGCGTTTATCAGAAGAAAAATTCAAGATTTTCATAGAAATTCGGAAAAACTGTTTGATTTGAGTTCATGTAAGTGTAAAGATTTAGAGTTATGCAAATGTTCCAAAGACCAAAAGATTCCTAAGGAAGAACGAGCTTTTTTAATAGATCAGAGAGAAAAATGATTATGGGAACTGTTGATTTATTGACAAGTAAGAGGAAAAGAAAACTGAGTGATAGAAAAATTAAGCTTAAATCCTATTACGATTCTAGCGTTTATGAACCAGGCCCTTCTCACGAAAATCCTAATACCTCAATAACGTCTGGAAGTAGCGATGAAGAACAAACTTTGCCCTCAAGTTCTCACGAAAATCCTAATACTACAATAACGTCTGAAAGTAGCGATGAAGAACAAACTTTGCCCTCAAGTTCATCAAAACCAGCATCAAAAAAACGTGAAATAACATCTCTCAAGAATTTATCTGTGACCGATACGGGATATCCGATAGAGCAGCTGCTGCTGTCGCTTCTGCTGTTTTGCAAGATGTGAAAATCAACAACGAAGTAATCGATAAGTCGAAATTGCGACGAGCGAGACAAAAATTACGAAAAGAAACCTTATCTCAAAGCCAACTAGATACTATTCCTGCCTTATTTTTTGATGGACGAAAAGATAAGACCCTGAAAATTGTTATGAAAGGGGGAAAAATACCGCTCAACATCTGTGGAAGAACATATTTTAATAATTAAAGAACCAGGATCAGTTTTTGTCGGATATGCCGTTCCAAGCCATGGAACTGCAAAAGGATTGGAGTCTGCTATCTTTCAAACAGTAACAGGTCAACTGAATATGTCTCTAGAGGATACTCTTGTCATAGGTTGTGATGGGACGGTAACTAATACGGGCAAATACGGCGGAGTCATACGGCTCTTAGAAAAGCGTTTACACCGACCACTTCAATGTATCATATGCCTTTTACACTTAAATGAACTGCCCTTAAGACATTTATTTGCAAAACTTGATGGCACCACAACAGGACCTAATACTTATTCAGGTGCTATCGGAAAGTTATTAGATGATTGCGAGAAGCGCTCTGTTGTCGTGTTTGAAAATATAGAAGGTATGTTACCAAACATTTCAAATATAAAAGACCTCAGTTCTGATCAACGTTACCTTTATCATATCACATCTGCCGTCATAAGTGGTAAGTGCCCTTCTGATTTGTCTAATCGCTCTCCGGGAAAAATGTCGCATGCCAGGTGGCTAACAAAGGCCAAAAGGATTTTGCGCTTATATGTTTCCACTGAGATACCTACAAACGAACTCAAACAACTCGCTACTTTTGTAGTTAAAGTATATGCTCCTATTTGGTTCGAAATCAAATTAAATCCGACATGTAAAGATGGAGCAAGGCACTTTTGGAAGTTGGTATTTTATTCTCGATATCTTCCGCAAGAATTGAAGAGTGTCGTTGATCCTGTAATAAAGCGAAATGCTTACTTTGCGCACCCAGAGAACTTGCTCTTATCTATGTTATCTGACGAACAAAAACATGTGAGAGAACTTGTCGCTAGACGCATTATAAAGGCAAGGAAACCATCTGAATCCCTTCAGCTTCGAGTCTTTGAAGTGCCTAAGATAGATTTAAACGCTTCGTCTTACATCGATTTGATAGACTGGCAGCAATCTTACTCGCAACCACCTATATTGATCAATGTTCTGGATGAGACTCTTCATTCCCTAGTTGAGTCAGGTGGTGATGATGAAGTTCTTTTTCTGAGGCTACCATGTCATACTCAAGCTGTGGAGCGGGCTGTAAAAACAGTAACAGAGGCATCTATGCAGCTTTGCCACAAAACAGCAAGAGAAGCTTTAATTAAGAATAAAAATATTTCACGAAAGCTTAAGCCTAAGTTCGAAAGTAAGAAAGATTTTAACGTGATTTGAAGATATTTTATTTTTATTTTGTCATATTATTTGTTTATTTTTCTTTCTTTATAATAAAATTTAGTCCAAAAGCACTTTATTTTATTAGTTTACGTTGTTGTTATTCCTATGAGCCACGATAATCGATTTTCAAACAATTCACAAAAAAACAAAAATTTCAGTTTTTCAAACTCAATGCGTGGGTAGAAGGGGTTAAACTAGAAAAATTCTTTTTTCATTGTTTTTCATGAATGGATGTGGGTCACGTTTTTTTTACTATTACAAAACTTATTGGACAATTTTATTTTTTTCCATACAAAAGTGACCCACCCTAATAATCAATTTTAAAATTTCAAAAAATTCACACGCATAGTTGTGGCTTTTACAAAATATGCCTATTTTTTATAGACACGTAGGTTAACTGACATAACCTAAAAAAAAATTATTTTTTTATTTTTATAAACTTTTAAACGAAAACTTTTTTTTGGGGATGGCTGTTGGACTATTTTGTTTAAATCTTGTGTATTTTATCAAATGCTATATTTCTAATTTAGTTCAGAAGTTTCCGTAAGGTTCTCCATCTTCAAAAATCCAAAAAATTGTTTTTCTATGGGGTTTTTGGGGGTTTCAACGTATTTCTCCAATTTTTGAATATTCTACAGGACACAGTTACTTCAATTTACATATAACCTATAAAAAAACATTAATTTAATCTATTTTTATGTCTATAAAATAGGGAAAATCACCAAAAATCCCCTAAAAAACAGTTTTTTGGATTTCTCGGTGGTGGGGGAAGGGGGATGGGGGTGGCGGGTTAAAATTACACTGAGTTTTATTTTTTTATAACGTAGAACTTTAAAAAATTAACAAAATTGAATTCTGGGAGTAAGGAAGGGTACTGGGAGTACCTTTTAATTTATTTATCCCGTTCATAAGTGGAAAGTTTGATGCGCCACTGTCGAGGTATGTGCCTCTAAAAAGTGACGGTATAGTGTTCATACGTTTTCTTTTAGGTTCTATTGTTTAAGTTATGGCCTCTTATCGTGCCTAAAATAATTAGCAAATTTCACCCATAGCGGCTCTTAGTCTATAAAAGTAGCGTTCACAGAATTGATACTTTGATTTTAGTTAGGACTTTAAAATATCATAACTGTACTTCCAGTCTACCTAGAAGTTTGTGTGAGCCCTCAAATAAAAGGTTTTAATCTCTACTTTTATAATACGTAATAGATAAAGTCTTCAGGCTCTCTGATTGATAGAAATAGGTCGTAAGTTGTTTGTTAAGTCACCTCATTTGAGTAACAAAATACTAATTTTTAGAGGGTCACATAAGGTAGATAGAGGCCCGGGCCAAGAAAATCCCCAATGTGAAGTTATTATTTATAGAAAAAGCTACTTCTAAAAAATTTTTTGTACAATTTAATATATACCCCAAAAGGTGTCAGCACTTTGAAAATGCGTAAAAACGCGATTTTTACAAAAATGTCCATTTTCAACTATCTCCGCTTCTACTGAACGGATTTTAACTCTTGAAATATTGTTTTGAAGACCTTTTTATTACTTTTAAACTGTCGACCAGAAAAAGAAAATCTGATTAAAATTAGATTTTTAAAAAAATTTTGAAAATAGCAATTTTTTTAAATTTTTAGCGTTACTTAAAATGGTCCCAAAAATCAGGGTTACTAATTAGAGGCTTGGAATTGTCACTAAGAAAACTACTTAAAATTACAAAGAAAATGACGTTTCGTGAGTTAAAATCGGTTGACTGGGAGTCGATATAAATCCTGTCAAATATAGGGTAAAAACGACCATTTTTGGGTCTTTGACGGGCCCTATCTAGGGCTCTAAGGCCCCTAGGGGGCTGTAACTCTCAGGATAACGTTTTTTCAATAGGTCCAATAACATACTAAAATTTGAAGAAAATCCGAGGACCCTCCCCACAAAATTCACCGAAAAGTAGAAATATTGCTCATATATATATAAATAAATAAGTAAAATCATTGGCTAATACTCGTAAAGTGAATGTGAATTTAGTTGGAAATATATAAAATGATGAAGGGTCATCATTCCATACATTTCTGTGCAACTATATACACCGGTGTTTCGGCCTATTTGGGCTTCGTCAGTATAGTGTAGCAAGTTAAAAAAGTTGTTTGTTAACTTGTAAAAGGATTACTACAGGAGCAAGGTTACCATTTTTGGTCAGATTGTTAGAAGACCCGTAGTCGCAAGGCTACAACTAACATTGCCAAGGAGGTAAGGCTACCTGAGGAAATGAAAAGCCATAACATTATTAAATAAAATGATGTTGGATAATCGAGTACAAATATAAAAATAAATAAGCAAAATCATTGGCTAATAATGATGACCCTTCATCATTTTATATTTTATATATTTCCAACTAAATTCACATTCACTTTACGAGTATTAGCCAATGATTTTGCTTATTTATTTTTATATTTGTACTCGATTATCCAACATCATTATATATATATATATATATATATATATATATATATATATATATATATATATATATATATATATATATATGTATATTTATATATATGATGAAAAGGTCGCCAATGCGAGTCCATTATACCACTTGATAAGGAAATGAGTCTATACTCGCAATCTTATAGTTTGTATGTTATTTATTAGTTGTAACAATCAAGGGGCAACCGGTTTCGAAGCTTACATTTTATGTTTCATCATCAGGCCCAGTACAAATAGTCTTCACATATACAAACTACTAGCTAAAATTAACAAAAAGACAAAATGTACATACATATAAAAATATAAAAACAACTATGTCTAGGTTGTGACTAAAAACATACAATAAAGCAAACCAACTGTGGAGTATTGAACTCAGTGTTCCATAAAGTGTATATTGTGACTTTCTTTTATTGGGAGTGACCAGTCTGATGTAAATTGCACTCCTTCTTTTTTTCCAGCATAGGACACTAACTTTATTAAGTCACATATTGGACACTTTTTAAATTTCACAACAAAATACCATAGAAATATAGGTCCCGTTCTATATAAACATATCATGTTAAATAAATTATGTGGTTTGTATTTAGTGTTGGGTATAGTAGTCAACACTCCGATGAGAAGTACGTATTACATACCTTTTGTTAAAGAAACAAGTATATCAGTGATGTTGATAGATGCAAAAGTTAAATCTTGTTTACAAAAGGGAAATAACACATCCGTGTAGGTGTTAGTAATGTAACAAGTAATTTCATTGTTGTCTTTTTACATTTACATTCTTTTATGTTAGTGGTATAAACATAATATGTCCAAGAAGGGTTTGACATTAACACAATTTTTTTAAAAATTCAAAATTTGACAAAATTGTCTGGTTGAAAACATAAAATATAAAAACATGGTCTGTACATGAAGTTAAGTTTTTAAAATTGTTTTAAAATTATTAACAATTGACTTGTATATTAAATTGAATTCAGTACACATGTAGTGCAGGCAAACACCAGAGTCACAATAAGTAGAAAATAACAACAGTACAAATTCAGTGAAGCGTGGAGCACAGTATTATGTGGATCTAATATAAGAAGGTGGTAGTTTTTTATTTTTAGTAAATTTCTGTTGTAAAATGTAAGTATAGATGGAACTTAAGTTATCAACATCTTTTTTGTAGTTTAGTGAATTGGAACAATTATTAATATAACACATCTCTAAGATTTTTCGGTGAGATTCTTTTTCAGCTCTATCTAGAATTATAGTCTCATCATATAAGACACGATGGTCATTATCGTTGACATGAATACTCAAACTTGTTGCTAAGGGTTTGCGTTTGCAATCACTTTTGTGAAGGGCTAGGCGCTTACTAAGTCGTTGACTTGTGTGGCCTATGTATATTTTGCCACATTCACAGGGTATACCGTAGATTACGTTACAGTTTTTATCTAGTGGAACTGGATCTTTTAGTTTAGAATAGAACAAATTGAGTTTTTTGTTGCTATAATTGGCTATTTTTATGTTAAATTGGCTGAAAAGTCTAGTGAGAGATTGTGTTAAACCTTCTATATATGGTAGTGATCCATACTTCACTTGCATGACGTCATCAGATGCTGACCGACTATGACCAGATGTGTCGCCCCTTGTACTACGTTCTGTGTGTGAGTACAAAAGTTTATTGAGCAAATTTTTTGGATAATAATTACATAGTAATGTGTCAAACAACAGTTTCAAATTCTTTTCAGTAAAAGAAGGATGTGAAATTTTTAATATTCTATTTTTCATTGCTAGAACGGTGTTAACTTTCTGTTTCATGGGATGATATGAGTTAAAGGGTATATATCTACCTGAGTTGGTAGTTTTTCTATACCAATCTAAACAGATGGTGTTATCTACCGTTCTAACAACTCTTGTATCAAGAAAGGGTACCGAAGAGTTTGACTCCTCCTCAACTGTAAATTGCAAATGAGTATTGAATGAATTAAAAATTGTAAGTGTATTCTGCACCTCATCTTGTGGTACTGATGTTATTAAATCATCTACATATTGGTAGAGAAAAGGAAATTGAAAGTGTACGTGTTGATGTACAAAATACAACAATTTATTCATGACGATTTCAGCTAAAATTGGTGAGGTTGCTCCACCCATCGGTAATCCTAATTTTTGTTTGTAAAATTAGGTAATCTCATTTGAGAGTAAATTTTACAAACAAAAATTAGGATTACCGATGGGTGGAGCAACCTCACCAATTTTAGCTGAAATCGTCATGAATAAATTGTTGTATTTTGTACATCAACACGTACACTTTCAATTTCCTTTTCTCTACCAATATGTAGATGATTTAATAACATCAGTACCACAAGATGAGGTGCAGAATACACTTACAATTTTTAATTCATTCAATACTCATTTGCAATTTACAGTTGAGGAGGAGTCAAACTCTTCGGTACCCTTTCTTGATACAAGAGTTGTTAGAACGGTAGATAACACCATCTGTTTAGATTCGTATAGAAAAACTACCAACTCAGGTAGATATATACCCTTTAACTCATATCATCCCATGAAACAGAAAGTTAACACCGTTCTAGCAATGAAAAATAGAATATTAAAAATTTCACATCCTTCTTTTACTGAAAAGAATTTGAAACTGTTGTTTGACACATTACTATGTAATTATTATCCAAAAAATTTGCTCAATAAACTTTTGTACTCACACACAGAACGTAGTACAAGGGGCGACACATCTGGTCATAGTCGGTCAGCATCTGATGACGTCATGCAAGTGAAGTATGGATCACTACCATATATAGAAGGTTTAACACAATCTCTCACTAGACTTTTCAGCCAATTTAACATAAAAATAGCCAATTATAGCAACAAAAAACTCAATTTGTTCTATTCTAAACTAAAAGATCCAGTTCCACTAGATAAAAACTGTAACGTAATCTACGGTATACCCTGTGAATGTGGCAAAATATACATAGGCCACACAAGTCAACGACTTAGTAAGCGCCTAGCCCTTCACAAAAGTGATTGCAAACGCAAACCCTTAGCAACAAGTTTGAGTATTCATGTCAACGATAATGACCATCGTGTCTTATATGATGAGACTATAATTCTAGATAGAGCTGAAAAAGAATCTCACCGAAAAATCTTAGAGATGTGTTATATTAATAATTGTTCCAATTCACTAAACTACAAAAAAGATGTTGATAACTTAAGTTCCATCTATACTTACATTTTACAACAGAAATTTACTAAAAATAAAAAACTACCACCTTCTTATATTAGATCCACATAATACTGTGCTCCACGCTTCACTGAATTTGTACTGTTGTTATTTTCTACTTATTGTGACTCTGGTGTTTGCCTGCACTACATGTGTACTGAATTCAATTTAATATACAAGTCAATTGTTAATAATTTTAAAACAATTTTAAAAACTTAACTTCATGTACAGACCATGTTTTTATATTTTATGTTTTCAACCAGACAATTTTGTCAAATTTTGAATTTTTAAAAAAATTGTGTTAATGTCAAACCCTTCTTGGACATATTATGTTTATACCACTAACATAAAAGAATGTAAATGTAAAAAGACAACAATGAAATTACTTGTTACATTACTAACACCTACACGGATGTGTTATTTCCCTTTTGTAAACAAGATTTAACTTTTGCATCTATCAACATCACTGATATACTTGTTTCTTTAACAAAAGGTATGTAATACGTACTTCTCATCGGAGTGTTGACTACTATACCCAACACTAAATACAAACCACATAATTTATTTAACATGATATGTTTATATAGAACGGGACCTATATTTCTATGGTATTTTGTTGTGAAATTTAAAAAGTGTCCAATATGTGACTTAATAAAGTTAGTGTCCTATGCTGGAAAAAACGAAGAAGTGATTAAGACAGGTGGCGTTTCGATAATTGACAGTCGAAACGACACATGACTTAATTAACAATTACTTGTCAAAAATGCCGGCCACATGGGTGATTTAAAAAATGAATTTTAATACTTAATAAAGGCTTTGTTTGCCATTTTTCCTCCAGTTGGGAGATGTGATTAGTTGGTTTTTGTGACAATGTGTGGTTTCATATCAATTTTATTATGCACTAAGAAATAGTGTCAACATTTAGGTAAGATTAAAAAAATAACATCTTTAATTTATGATGATTGTAAAGAATGTTTTTCCATTCCAGCAAGTTCTGATGAAGCCCAAAATTATGTGGCGAAAGCTTGACTTTTAATAAAAGACACTCACTTAGAAGCACCCGTTTTTTATTGCTTCCTTAGTATTGGGTCGTTCCCGGTTACCTTCAACTGTCTTTATATATATATATATATATATATATATATATATATATATATATATATATATATATATATATATATATATATATATATGAAAAGCAAAAAAACAAAAGGTGTAAATCTTTGAAACACACTCGGTGATCAAAAGATCTAAGTTATTGGTTTACCGACCAAACGTAACTAAATCAAACAAATGAAATAGAGAATGTGGAAAAATCCCCTTACGAACAATTCACACATCCACCATTTCAGGTTGGGAAAAATTTTTTGAATAGAATCAAAGATCCAAACACCTGTTCTTAGAAATGTGTTTCGCCCTCTTCAACCTCTCTGGGCTTATCAATAAAGATGAGAAGTTGAATATCTTTAGACACATTCCATCAAAAAACAACATTCGAGACCCAGACATAGCAGGAGCGTATATCTACGCCGCATAATCTGACCATGACAGCCTCACGTTTTAATTCCCTAATTACTATAAGTAAAATATGTTTGAAAAACAAAAAAATAATCAACCTGAAATGGTGGATGTGTGAATTGTTCGTAAGGGGATTTTTCCACATTCTCTATTTCATTTGTTTGATATATATATATACAGTATGTCCCTGTAAGTTGTATCCATATGGAAAACTTTTTTATTATTAACTTTACGAAAAAAAGTTATTCTTCATAAAAAGCTCTGCATGGTCCAAAACCTAAGATTCAACCATCAGATATAAAATTTCATGAATGTTATACAAGGTATGTCAAAAAATTTGAATTTCACTCAAGAGTAAAGTAGCTTTATTTTTCACAATATTGAAAATTGCTCTTATGAAAAGTTGTTTGGAATTAAAAACTATATTCTAATATGCATTTACATCCTTCTAATTGAAAAAAACAATTTTTTTGAAAAATTACATTATTTTCAGTTATTTCAATTCTGTTAACTCTTTTATTATTAATTTTACGAAAAAAAGTGATTCCTAATAAAAAGTTCTGGATAGTCTAAAACCTAAAATACAACCATCTTATATCAAATTTTATCAATTTTATACGAGGTATGTCAAAAAAGATAAATTTAGATCAAAAGTAAAATAATTTATATTTATATTAATAGTATTTTATATTTTGACAACGAAACCCGATTTGGGCTTCGAAACGTTAATAAATTCATTTTTTAGTAAAATTGTGGCTTATTTCCCATAAAAAATACGTAATTATAAAAATGACACAAGGAAATAGCTTCAGAACAACAAAAAGTAAAGTACCTTTATAGTTCAGAATATTTCAATTAGAAGGATGTTATTACATATTGAAACAGTTTTTAATTCTAAATAACTTTTCATAATAACAATTTTCGGTATTGTGAAAAATAAACGTATTTTACTCTTCAGCGACATTCATATTTTTTGACATACCTCGTATAACATTGATAAAATTTGACATATGATGGCTGTATTTTAGGGTTTAGACCATGCAGAACTTTTCATTAGGAATAACTTTTTTTCGTTAAATTAATAATAAAAGAGTTATCTGAATTGAAATAACTGAAAATAATGTTAGTTATCCATAATTTTTCAAACAAATAATTTTTCAATTAGAAGGATGTAATTGCATACTAGAACATATTTTTTAATTTCAAACAACTTTTCGTAATAGCAACTTTCAATATTGTGAGAAATAAAGCTACTTTACTCTTGAGTGAAATTCAAACTTTTTGACATACCTCGTATAATATTCAAAAAATTTGATATTTGATAGTTAAATCTTAGGTTTTGGACCATGCAGAGCTTTTTATGAAGAATAACTTTATTTCGTAAAACTAATAATAAAAAGTTTTCCATATGGATACAACTTACAGGGACATACTGTATATATATATATATATATATATATATATATATATATATATATATATATATATATATATATTGCTTATTTTCTGACCGTGAATTTTTAAATAGTTGCTTTTTAATTCCTGGGTTTGCGGTCTGTTATAAATAAAACATATGTAAATGTTAAACTGTTATAAATATATATATATATATATATAGTGGTTTGAAGTTTCAGCAATTCGGTCATGTGAAATAAAAGTCTATTTGTTATTTCTCAATATTTCGTCACACTTTTGTGACTTCTTCAGGAGAAAACTGTAAATTTATTAAGATTAGAAATTAACAAAAGCTAAATATTTAATTACTTACAACTATAAGAGTATTAATTTAGATTTTTTTATTTATTTATCAATTAATTTTATAATAATTTTTTTATCAAAATCAAAATTAAGTCAATGTCCCTTACGATATGTTAAAAAAATCTAAATTAATACTCTTATAGTTGTAAGTAATTAAATATTTAGCTTTTGTTAATTTCTAATCTTAATAAATTTACAGTTTTCTCCTGAAGAAGTCACAAAAGTGTGACGAAATATTGAGAAATAACAAATAGACTTTTATTTCACATGACCGAATTGCTGAAACTTCAAACCACTATAACACAGTACGGTCGAAAATATTTGTACAAATATATATATATATATATATATATATATATATATATATATATATATATATATATATATATATATATATATATATATATATATATATATATATATATAATCAAACAAATGAAATAGAGAATGTGGAAAAATCCACTTACGAATAATTCACACATCCACCATTTCGGGCTGGGAAAAATTTTCTGAATAGAATCAAAGATCCAAACACCAGTTCTTAGAAATGTGTTTCGCCCTCTTCAACCTCTCTGGGCTCATCAGTGAAGATGAGAGGTTGAATATCTTCAGACACATTCCAATAAAAAAAAAACATTCGAGTCCTAGACATAGCAGGAGCGTAAATCTACGCCCAACCTAACATGACAGTCTCAAGTTTTAATTCCCTAATTACTTAAGAGTAAGTAAGATAATGTTTATGAAAAAACAAAAGATGTAGATCTTTGAAACACACTCAGTGATCAAAAGATCCACAGGTACTGGTTTAACGACCACTCGTATGAAATCAAACAAATGAAATAGAGAATGTGGAAAAATCCCCTTACGAATAATTCACACATCCACCATTTCGGGCTGGGAAAAATTTTCTGAATAGAATCAAAGATCCAAACACCAGTTCTTAGAAATGTGTTTCGCCCTCTTCAATACAACCAGTACCTGTGGATCTTTTGATCACTGAGTGTGTTTCAAAGATCCACATCTTTTGTTTATATATATACAGGGTGTCCCGGAAAATAGTGCGTTCCTTAAAGGTATAGGTAGAAGGCACCATGTAGAACAAAAAGCTCTTATAACATTTTTTTCTAAATTCAACCGTTTGACCAAAAAACTATAAAACATTTTGGAACGCAAATTCAAATCTGGCAACTCTGTTAAGTACAAAAATCTAAACGTAAATAGTCCCATGTTTAGTAAACAGATAATTTGGAAGAATCCTGTTTAGTGTCAACGCCGAAAATGTTTTTGAATCGTGTGTTCATGAGCAATATTATGATATGTTGATTATTATTTATGGCAGATCAATAAATGGAGAGGCATAATACCTACTATAATTTGTTTCAAAAGGTTTTGCTGGAATTTCTCGTCGTATGAGTGTATGATACTCTATGAATTCATGTGTTTGCAAAAGTGGTGGTTCAGTTAAAATGTGTTTTCATGTTAAAATATTATGTAAGTATAATTCGTTTAAAATTATGCCATATTTCAACTACATTTAAAAAAAATTATAGTAAACAAAAGTAGGAAGTATTAGGTTGGATTATTTTAAATACTGTAAGACACAAACGAGTTCTGTTATTAGTTCTTATTCACCAGTGCGTAACATGTTGCCAGATTATTTAATTTTCTGAAGATTAAAATTCAGGTATATGGAAATCAATGTAATCCTTTTTTTGGAAATGGTTAACTTTAGAAAAAAATGGTATAGGAATTTTTTGTTCTAAATTGTGTATTCTATCCATACCTTAAAGGAACGCACTATTTTCCGGGACACCCTGTATATATATATATATATATATATATATATATATATATATATATATATATATATATATATATATATATATATATATATATATATATATATATATATATATATTGATGCACGTTAAGTTGTGACTTCCGGTATACAGAAGAGGCTGTCCGACTTCCACCTTTTCTACTAGGAATTATTTTTTTAAAATTGTGTATTTGGTAAAAGGGGGGCTTATAAAATGGGTCTACCTATTGAGGGGAAAGGATTTACCAAAATAAATTTTGTATATATATACGTATATACCGAAGCGTACAGCATACGTTATGGCTTCCATATATAGGGTAGTTCAAGGCGCGTTGTCACTTCCAGCGGTGTTGTCATATTTTGGAAGTCACAACGACTCGTCTGCTAGATTTACCTCCTATTTTGAGCGTAATGTGTGATCTTTTGAAACTTTTACTGTGAGGACAGTTGTCTGTGTTTTAAAGTTGTCTATTTAAATTAAAATATTGATATTCTTTTGATTATACAGGTTTACAAAAAAATACATTTCGGACTATTTGACGAAACCATATGACTAGGGGGTTTTTGGGGTCGCTGGTTACGAATCCGGGGTTCGCTAACCTCTATCACGTCAGGTAAAGGTTATTTCAAGGACAAATCAAGATAAATCGACAGTCGCTCTGAAAAAGTATATTAGGAGGTTTTTGGGGTCGCGTATAACGAATCCAGGATCCGCTGACCTCTATCACGTCTAGCTGAAGGTCATTTCGAGGTCAAATCAAGATAAATCAACACAATCGCTGTGAAAAAGTATATTAGGGTGTTTTTGGGGTCCCTGATCACAAAACTGGGGCCCGTTGAGCTCAACCACGTCAGGTAAAGGCCATTTCAAGGTCAAATCAATTTTGTTAACTCCTCCTGATTTGCATTTGAAATGACCTTTACATGACGTGGTAGAGCTCAACGGACCGCAGTTTTCATGATCAGCGACCCCAAAACTCCCTATACTTTCAGAGCGATTGTGTCAATTTATGTTGATTTGACACTAAATTGACGTTGAACTAGACGAGATAGAGGTCAGCGGACTCCGGATTCGTCTTCAGCGATCCCAAGAACCCCCTAATATACTTTTTCAGAGCGACTGTCGATTTATCTTGATTTGACCTTGAAATGACCTTTACCTGACGCGATAGAGGTGAGCAGACCCCGGATTTGTGATCAGCCACTCCAAAAACCCCCTTGTCATATGGTTTCGTCAAATTGTCCGAAATTTAGTTTTTTTTTGTAAACCTGTGTTATTTATGATAATATGATTGATATTTATTTTACAAAAATACTAATATATTATTATTGCTGTAAAATGGATTTATTGGAATTAATTAAAAAAGTGTTAATAGTAAGTCATTTATTTATGAAAATTATATCAAAAATGTTAATAAATAAATTTAAACTTATAGAAAATTTTAATATTTTAGATTTTATTACAGGCACCGTCCTTTAATTTTTGATGTACCAATAATAATATGTAATAAAAAATTAAATGGCTAAACACTCCAGGTGGGGATTAGCCGCTAAAAAGCTATCTAGATCCATCTTTTTCGAGCAGATTTTTCCCAATCTGCTACTCGATACTATTGACTATGCTTCTCCATTTCTTTCTATCCTCTTTCTTTTTCTGCTAGTCTCTAATTCCTGCCCTATATAAATCTTCCTTTAATTCCTGTAACCATTTATTCTAGTTCCTCCGCGTCTCCTTCTAACTCCGGGTCTCTATTGTAAAATTGAGTTTATAGTTGTTGCGCTACCTGCTCTCCATATATGCCCCAACAATCCAACTCTGTGCCCAAATCTGCAAATCTGGAATAATATCTACCCGGGTCGAAACATTTTTTTTTAATATATGAAAATAGTTATTTATGAAATGGAGCGAGTGCTATACATCGCGTAAGTTCGCAAAAAGTAATTCACGCACAATTTCATACAATATTTTATCTACGATAAACAAATAAAAATACTGTAACTCTTCGTCACTGGAATTCATTTCTATTCTACAATTTTTAGAACTTTGACATATAAAAATTATAATTTCTTTCAAACCACAAAACTGTCAAATTTTTTTTTGTAATTTATTGCTCATTATGTCATCACCTCTCTTGTGCTCTGCACAAGAGATCTAAGGTTAGAGCTAAGAATAACGTTGGCTAGGTGCTACGTTTTCTCGACTCTGTTTTACGGAATGGAAGCTTGGACCTTGAATGCGGCATCAATGAAAAAACTGGAATCATTCGAGATGTGGGTATATAGAAGAATTCTAAAAATATCATGGACAGAACACGTCACAAACAAAGAGGTTCTGAGAAAGGTGAATAAAGAAATGGAAGTCTTAAATACAATTAAAACCAGAAAATTGGAATATCTCGGACATATTACACGTGGAGAGAGATACAACTTGCTCCAACTCATTATGCAGGGAAAGATTCAAGGAAAAAGAAGCATAGGGAGACGCAGAATATCGTGGTTGCGCAACCTGAGAGAATGGTACGGATGTACATCAAACGAACTTTTCAGAGCAGCCGTCTCCAAGGTCCGAATAGCTATGATGATTGCCGACCTCCGTCGCGGAGATGGCACCTGAAGAAGAAGAAGATGTCATCACCATGAAACGCGAAAGTTAAGAAAGAATATTTGATTATATGAAAGTGTGTTAAAAACAGTGAGAAAAAGTAAATCCCATTTAAAATACGTTGTTACTTCATGCTTACTTTAAAGCACTGCTATCTATAATGACAGTTTTCACAAACTAAAAATTTATATATAATATGACATAGAGTAGATAAAAGTCATTTATTAATTATTAATTGATTATAGTCAGAAGAAAATTAGATCATGCACCCCTTGTTTTTTATAATTGTTAACATACTAAATTACATATCCAATAATTATTGTTATCCATTAAATAGATCGATGCAGATCGGCCTTATATCGGATCCTCTTCTATTAGTCCGTTCGCTGACGGTAAAATATTGCAAAACCCATAAATTTTAAAAAACCACTTAAGATTGACATGAAATTTGGCATACACATAGGTAACATATCAAAGAAGAAAATTGATATTGTGCCGATGCTTTCTTTTGCCATGGGGGTGACTTTCACCTCGTCTAGGGATGAAAAAATATACGTTTAAAATAAGTCCGGAAATGGATTAACTGACTAATTCTAAGGAACTATTGTTCTTTTTTGTTCATTTTTCAACAAAAAAAAAAACACATTTTAACGGTTTTTTTTGCAATTAACTCAAAAAGTAAGTATTTTATCGAAAAAAACATTCTTAAGAAAAATACAGCCCATAAAAAAATGGTGTACTTATGTATGAGATCCCTAGACCCAGTAAAAGAAGAGTTGTAACTAATGACAAATAGGTTCATACACGTCAAATTTCAAATTGAATATTCCAACGTGAAGTGTCAAAAACTAAAGCACTTTTTGGGGAACACTCATTACAACTTTTTTGTAATGTTTAAAAAAAGGTTAAAAAGTTTTTAGCATTAAATTAAGGAAGTTAGCAAATAAAATTTATCGTCACCACTTCACAAGTTGATTTACTCGTGTATGTATTGTTTATAAATATGATCTGTAAGCTTCATTGGTTCAAAGTGCTTATTTTTGAAGGGGATGTAATTGAAAGGGATTGAACTAGTCACTAACCAACTGTGTATGCCAATTTTGAACAGCCATATCTTAACCAATATTTGTCTCAAAGAAAAAAACATAATCCTAAATATTCAGAAAAGCAAAACCTACATTTTTTACACTTTGTAATTTTTGGTAGCACTAATAAATTTTATGTCATTTTGAAAAAAAAGCATCTCTTTCAAAATTTAAACAATTTTACTTTAAAACCCAATTTTTTCAAAAATTAGCCCTTTACTTAGCCCGAATTAAGGGGTGATTTTCGGAGTTTTTTAAGAAAAATAGGACCTACTTTATTTTGAAAGTATCTTTCTTAATTTTAACGCTAGAAATTTTTAAGAAAACATAAAGATTTTTTTTTAAAACTTTAAAAAGTTGTAATAAGTTTTCTCAGAACAGTGTATCATTTTTTAGTTGCTATCATTTTTTGGTTATTTCACGTGAAATTATTCATTTTTAAATTTGACGAATATGAACCTGTTTCCTGTTTTACATTAGCTACAAAGCTACAACTTTGCTTCTACTGATTCTAAAAAGTTATACGTACATCAATTTTGTTACTTTATAAGCTATATTTTTAATGTTTTTCCCGATAACATACCTACTTACTTTTTGAGTTATTGGCAAAAAACCATATAAAAGAGTTTTTTGTTGAAAAATTTACATATCGACTAGCCAATAACTCAAAAAGTATTAACTTAGTGAAAAATTCTATATAACAGAAGTTGCTTAGAATTAGTGTATTTATCCATTTCCGAACTTATTTTGAACGTATATTTTTCCCCTCCGATTAGAGGAGAAACTCAACCCCCAGGGCAAAGTTTTCTTTTCACTTTTTTCTTTTACATGGGTCCTATGTGTAAGCTAAATTTCACGTCAATCCGTTCTTTAAAATTTGGAGCAAAAACCGTTAATGAACTATACTATCTCCGTAAGATCGTAAAAAACAAATCAGAATATTTTTCCTATCGACTAAGATACAACCTGGAATACCTACTTTCAATACACCAATAATAATTATTATTGCGTTTTTTATAAATGCATAAAAGCATAATATTTTAGTGCATATTTCAATTCAACTGTTTTTTGCATAATTTAAGGTTTTTTAAGTGCATGTTTCCCGATCTCTATTAATTTAATGTATTTCTCCACGAGTTTACAGCAAAAATCTTGATAATTATGTTTGTTTTGACTGTTTTGTTTGTACAATTATTGTTTTATCATACAGTCAAAGTATCCCTTCAATCCCAAACATTTTTAAAAGAAAATACAATTTTTATTGGATATGTTCAATCAAGCAGACATTCCGTTAACATTTTTAGTCACAACATAATATCAATGTTAAAGTATTATTAGAGCAACGCGTTATGGTGTCACTTTTCTTTTAATGACCGACACACAAAATATTTTAATGACCGATCCCACACTAAGAACCAGATTTTTATTACCTACTGCTGATAAGGTAAAGAGTTATCAAATATCATTCGTTGTCATCTCTGTGTTAATTTGAAATAATAAAATATAAATATTGTAGTTTTGTATTCTAAAATATTTGGAAAAAATACCTATGTATTTTTTTTTCATTTAGGTACACATAATTTTAAGGGATTCTCCGGAAGAGTACAGGCTCAATATATCGGCAAATGAATTTTGTTTTAAATACCGTCCGTATAGAGGAGGTGCTCGTTGGGGACAGGGCCGTAACTAGGCGGTGGCGAGATGTGCCCCCGCCAAAGGCGCAGGTACAACGAGGGCGCAAAATTGGCTATGAAGGAAACCCATTATTTATAAGTAAACACTTTTCGAGAAAGTAAACTTTTTGCACAAATTGGAAGAACACATTTGTTTTTTGTTGTTGTTGTAAAATTAGTGTTTATAATTTGTTTTATATATTCAGTACTAAATTATTAACACGCAATAAAAGAAAGCTTCCTTAATTGATGCGAAGCTTGATAGCGCGAAGTAATCCCAGTTAAACAAGAGCGCCCCTACTCCACTCGCCAGACAATCGCGCCTGGCGCCAGCTGTGCTTGAAGCATGTCATAACTTGAATATTTTATACACCGCCCCCCGTACCGCGACGCTCTCGCTCTGATACTCATTTAGTATCTGTCTGTCATTCAGTTTAGTAGTTTTTGTGCAACGACGAAATGGTTTTTAATTACAAGCACTGAATGTTTTAACAGTCGTGGTTTGGACTGGAACTCTTGATTGTTTTGTTGGCTGATCCTACTCGTGCTACCTTGGTCATTATATAGGTAAGAAATTTAATAATATTTTGTTCTTTTTGGTAAATAATTTACTTACAGTTTTTGCTGTAATTAACTTAGAGGCTAAGTTAATTGTAGTGTAATTTGGCAAATTAAGAATTATTTAAATTAAACCACTGTCCACCGTACTATCGTTTCTTAATTTTTATTGATTTCAATATAGGCCTTAACACACGTTATTAAAATGTGTCAAGTATAAATAGTTTATTGGGTTGGGTGAAAACTAAATACAGTAGAGTCTCGATTATCCGTCATAAACGGGCCGGCAGACGGTCGGATAATCAAAAATGACGGATAATAGGGAAACCCCAACCCCAAGAAAAAAGCTATTTAAATGTTTAAAACGTTATAATTATGTATAATACATTAATTTTAAACAACACACACTCACACAATTGGACACACGCGACGCAAAGGGTAGATGTTGTTGTGACAGTTGCACAATACTGACTAATTGGTGTGCATCTGTGCCAGTGACCTACGGATGTGTGGGTGGAGGTGAGGGGGTTAAGGAAGTGGATGAGTCAGTACAGATTTCTGGCGACGCGGTACAGTCGGCGCACACTATTACAGAGCGCAGTACAGTCCGACTCAACCAAAAAGTAGACTTGTTTTGTTTAACATGTAAGTTTAACATGTTTGTGTTACTTTTTTGGTGTTTAATAAATAAATAGTTTAAAATTGATAATTGTGTATGTGTTTTTACGTCAATACCACCTAACCTCCGAGTTTTTACGTATCCGAGGTGGCCTTGGTCCCAATTACACTGGATAATCGAGATTCTACTGTATGTCAATCACAATTATAATGTTGTAGTTATTACTATGTTGTACTAATGTTGTAGATATGGGACCAAAAAAACCTTCCGGGAGCGAGTTCAAAAAAATTAGAAATAGAAAAGAACAAGATAACAAAAAATTAGCATCTGCACTAGGAAATTGGCTGAAGAATGAAAATACCAGTAATAACCCAGGTCCTTCTGAGCCTCAAATTCAAGACGAAGAAGAAGACGACGAAGAAGTTCATGGTAGAGAGACGCACACCGAAGACTTTTGCAAGAGTAATATGGTTTTGGAGGACCCCACTAGCCACATCACTCCCATTGAGATCGACACTAACTTAGAAGAAAGTAGTGGAAATTGTAGTTCCCAACAAATAGAGTACGAAGATCCCAGAAAATGGCCGACAAATTTTAGATTGGACACAATTCGTTGTAAAATTGTAGAAAAAGGCCCTCAAATGATTAATTTGGAAAACCACATGTTTCCTTGTTCTGATGATGGACGACGCTTCTCTCAGAAATGGGTTTACAAAACTCTACCGAACGGGGAAAATGTGAAAAGGCAATGGTTATTGTATAGCCAATCTAAGGACGTCCTGTTTTGTTTCCCCTGTCTTCTTTTTTCAAAAGACGATAAAAAGGACAAATCTGTGTTTTCTAATATTGAAGAGGGATTCAACGATTGGAGAC
Source organism: Diabrotica virgifera virgifera (assembly GCF_917563875.1). Classification (NCBI taxonomy): domain Eukaryota; kingdom Metazoa; phylum Arthropoda; class Insecta; order Coleoptera; family Chrysomelidae; genus Diabrotica; species Diabrotica virgifera. The sequence goes on from NC_065445.1 coordinate 159,903,047, forward strand.
ACCTAAACCCATGCATTGTCAATCACGAAAGGTCAATACTTCATCGAGATTCTTACATTCTATGGAAAGAGTTAGAAATAGGCTTAAAAACAGGCAAGTCTGTTGACGCAGGACATCAAAAGCTAATACAAGCTGAAACAGACAAGTGGACCAACATTCTGAAGTGTATTGTGGATGTTATTCTTCACTGTGCTAGGAATAACTTAGCTTTAAGAGGTGGATCGGACTTGATTGGTGACAGCAACTGTGGTGTGTTTCTGAGTACCTTAGAGCTTATTAGTCATTATAATCCTCAACTAGCTAAACACATAGAAACAGTTAAACATGGAAAGAATGTCACTAGCTATTTTTCTCCCCTTATTCAAAATGAAGTCATAGACCTCTTGGGAAGTAATGTCAGATCAGAAATATTGAGGAAGATAAAACGTGCAAAGTATTTCTCCATCATGTTCGACTGCACCCCAGACACAGCTCATTTAGAGCAGATGAGCCAAGTAATCAAATATGTTACTATCGAGGATGGTAAATGCTCTGTTGAAGAGAGCTTTGTGGACTTCGTCATAACTCACCAGAAGACAGGAAGAGGGATATCTTAAGAAATCTTGGAAAAACTTAAAACTGATGACTTGGATATACAGAACTGTCGTGGACAAGGATTCGACAACGGATCAAACATGGCCGGAAAATATGAAGGCGTTCAAGCACACATATCCCAGTTAAATGACCTGGCAACATTTGTGCCTTGTGCGGCACACAGCCTAAATCTCGTAGGTGTGCATGCTGCAGAAGTTTCAGTAATGATGACAACTTTTTTCGGAAAGGTTTTGGATTTTTTCAAATTTTTCAGCAGCTCTACCTCGAGATGGTAGGCCTTGCTTGGTTGTCTCAATACCACACTCAAAAGACATTGTGACACGAGATGGTCGTCCAGGCGTCAAGCCGTGACATCTCTTAAGAATGGTCTAACCTCTGTTTACAAGATTTTGATAAGCATGACTGACAGAGACAACGACTGGAATGCAGACACAGTTTCTGGTGCTATGAAAGTTTTAAAACAAATTGATTTTGAATTTGTGTCGCTTTTGGAAATGTGGTCTGATATTTTGGTCAGTGTAGATTGTACAAACAAGGCTCTTCAAGGGAAAGGTACAACTCTGGATGTAGCGTCTAGTTTGCTCTTGGGTTTAGCAAAAAAAGTAGAAGAAATGCGCAAAGAAGGAGTTACAAAATTTTTGGAAAATGCTAAAGCTACGTGTGACTCTTTGACTATTCCCAGTGAATTCCCTTCTAAAAGGATAAAAAAGGTCAAGATGATGGCTGGAGAGCTGGCACAAGATCAATCACGAACACTAGGTCCTCAAAAACTATTTGAGAAAGAGTGCTATGCCGTGTTTGATAAAATTTCTAGTGAAATGGGAAAGAGGGCAGAAATTTACCATCAAGTGTCATCCGATTTTAGTTTTTTGTCTGGGAAGTCCTTAAGCCAGCAATCCATCTCTCACCTAGAAAAATGTGCAGCCGATTTCGGGTTGAAGTATAGTAGGGATGTAGATACAGTTGAACTAGTCAACGAGGTTTCTTCATTTAATTACCATGCAAATGAGCTTTTTGAAAATATTGAAAAGGCAACGAATTTGGATATTCTCACAGCGATCTCAAAATATGGACTAAGAGATGCCTACCCAAACATTGAAGTAGCTATAAGAATATTTTTGACCATGCCTGTCAGTGTGGCATCATGTGAAAGATCATTTAGTAAACTCAAAATTATTAAAAACTATTTGCGTTCCAGCATGAATGAAGCAAGACTGACAAATCTTGCCATTCTATCTATAGAATACAACATTGCTTCGAAAATCGACTACAACGATGTCATAAAAGAGTTTGCAAAACTTAAAGCAAGAAAAGTTAAGTTTTAGTTGCCTAAAATACCATTCCAAACTATGTATGTTTTACTAAGTTCGACAGGTTAATCTTTATTTGTAGAAGATTTTATTGTATTCTGTCAATATTATGTTTCTATGTAAATAAATATGTATATATGTTAATGGATAGTCTACCTTATTACTTATAATCCCCAGACCAAAAGACACATGTAGGTTATCAAAATAAAAAGGTTATAGGCTACAGTTAAAAGGTTATTATATCGTTGAGTATAAATTAAAAAAAAACTACTAGAATTGTTCAAAATATGGATAAATTTTACAATAGAAACGTGCACTAAAAGTGTATTAGTAGTGGATATTTGTATGTGCAAAATGAGCAGAAATGAGCAGGGGCCATCTGGCAGTGAACACCTGCATCCGGTCTAAAAATAGGGTGGGGGAATATATGATATTGTATGAGCAAAATGAGAAACATCTGGCATCCGGTCTAAAAAAAATAGGGTGGGGGAATATATGATATTATTGTGTGCAAAATGAGGAGCCCAATGAGGGTATATCTAGTCTAATATTTATCCTTTTAGGGAGAGAAAAAGATTGTAGACAATATCCGGGTTAAAAATAGTCCAATCAACCACTGGTCACCCACCCAGCAGGATATCGATTACTAAACAATAATTTTAAAGGTCATTTCTGGCTGGAGTGGGCATTTTTCAAATAAACAAAAAGAAATTATTTTAATTTGTATCATTCAATATAAAAAATAAATTACATAAGTCCATTATCGATGGGCATCATGGACAGTGGTCATTTCTGGTTGTACTGGACATAGTCCCAAATAAACGAAAATAAATTATTTTAATTTGTATCATTAAATATAAATTACATAACTCCATTACCGATAAACATTGATCACGAAACAATAATTTTAAATGAACTTCTAGCTGGCTGGATTGTCGCAATGCATGTTAATTGCATAAATTAAAAAGTCATTCCCGCCAAATATGAAAACTAATTCTAAGACGGGAATGTAAAAAACCATTCGTTCCCAGTGGCTTAAAACAAAACAACAAAAAGTTTAGACAAACATATTCCCCGGCAAATTAACTGCAATTAATAGTGTCTGACTTTCAATTCTCATCTCGTATCACATCTGTTAATGCTCTTCTTATTATTAAACGTTATAGCAAGCACAGGGGTGTCCTAAGACCTATTTATCTCTCTTTAAGCTATCAATTATGTATTCATATTTTTTAAGACAAAAATTATTGAAAATAACCATATAATAATGCTCTTATTAATAATAAATGTTATAGCAAGCACAGGGGCGTCCTAAGATCCATTTTCCTCCTCTTTAATCAATTTATGTATTAATATTTTTTAAGACAAAAATTATTGAAAATAACCATATAATAATGCTCTTATGAATAATAAATGCTATATCAAGCACAGGGGCGTCCTAAGATCCATTTTCCTCCTCTTTAATCAATTTATGTATTAATATTTTTTAAGACAAAAATTATCGAAAATAACCATATAATAAGTTGTCATACATTGTTTCTGTCTTTTAAAATCAGGCTCATTGAAAAATTATTCAATAGATTGCTACGTTTTTATTATAATCGGTTGCATGTGATTTTTTTCAATTATTTTTTAAAATAAGTTTTATAACTTAGTCAAACTTTGGTTAATGCAAAAATCTTTGTGTAAAAATTAATAAAGCGTCCTTTTATCTTTTCAAATAATTATCAGAAATACGCAAACACTGTTTAAATTTTTTGTTAATAACAAATGAGAAAAAAAAAAGAGTAACACATGATATTCATGTGGGAATTCATTTCATGGTTTTTCTCACGCAAATTTTGAGTTGTCGTAAAGCGGACATCTGGACCTAATTAAAAATTTAACTGAACCCCTACACATACGTGGGTGGTATTGTTTGTGAAAAATATAACTATGCAGAAACATAACACAAACAGACTGTGAGAGACACATGGATGGTGTTTTTTTTGCAAAAATCATATAGATGGTGATTCAGTTCCCACAGTTCCTTAAGAAGGAAGCTCTATTTCCATGGAGGGGGGTACAAAACTTACAAGCCAAGCACCGATATGGGCGTGGTGTAGCTATCCCATTGGTTGGTTCACCCTCTTAAGTGGTGGGTAACAAAATGTTCTAACAAACGGGGGATTTTACAATTTTTAGATTGGCCTACTTTCTTTCCCACTTCAAAAAGCTATAAAACCATATGTAGCAAGTAGATTAGTTTTATTAAAATCAGTAAGTTCTGTCGAATATTCCAAAATGAAAGTGAAGTTTGCAGTACCTGAATGTTCGAAATCAAGTACCAAAATTATTTCGAATTTCAGTCCCCCAATGGGAAAAAATTTAGTGAAGTGAAGTTAAAATCCAACGCGGGCGGGGAAACATTTAATGAAGTGATCTTCCAGCGTGGAACTAACCGAAGGAGATTTTACTTGCCACAGACCAATGGAGGCCATTTGAGCAACAAGTTATGGCGTCATCCACCCCAATGATCGACCCAAAATACGATACTGTATCTGACGACGAAGGAGAAGAAATAGGTAATGGCTCTTTTCACGGGTCAAATCTTATTCAGAGTGATGATTTTAATGAAAGCATGGAAGTGTACCTCATGGTGAAAAAGAAGAAGACGACCTAAATATTACCACAAATTATGATAATATTGACAAAACTGTCAAAACTACAGATGATGAATATGACAGTAAACATTTGTAAGTGAAAATACTCGTTATTTGGAAGAAAACCAGATGGGCTGTGCTACTTAAGAAGATTAGTGGTTATGAGAAAAAACGCGATAGGGCGCAAAGGAGTTTGGACAAAGTTTGGACATTGGCATCTGCAACCAAATTCTGGCGTCTATATTGAGGTGTAAACCTGTGGACAATTAGTGTGGATTGCAGTGATAAAAAACGTTATATTTTTTTTGTATGCTGAATTGTTTGCTTAACTATGTAAATTAATTGTTTTTTTAACTATGTAAATTAATAGCATTTTTTGCTTATTGGTTTATTTAGTTAAACAAACATATTCCAAAATGAAAATTTTACTTTCATTTTGGAATATTAGACAGAACTTACTGATTTTAATAAAATAAATATTTTAAATAATATTTCAGTTTCATTTGTATTTTACAGGTACAATAGTTAAATCGTAATATATAAACACTTACCTAATTTATATATATTCCAATATTTCTCATCACAAAACACAAATCAAATTCCCTTTATGAACTTCACTAAACACATTATTTGTCCTTCCCAAATATCGCGTACATTTTAGCCGGACAAGTCGAAGAAGACTACATTTAAAAATAGACGCCGTGGTGTCTTCATTATGCGAGAGGTCAGAATGTAGAAATGCATCCTAAAAATATGTCATAAACGTACTCGAAAAATTTTTAAGCTAAAACATTTATTGATTTAATAATTAATTTTTCACTTCATTTATGAAAATTAAGAAAAGATATTTTAGAATCATATTTTAGAAGTATAGGTCTAATCAAAACTTGGAAAACAAATTTGTATTAATAATTTTTAACGGGGGCCCATCAACAAAAATTTTTTCAAAACAATATAATGTTGCATATCAATAAGGAAAAAATATCAAATTCGAAAATATATAACTTATTTGTTTAAAATTTAATACAGGGGGCGTTTCATTTGTACTTAAATAAAATTATTTCACCATTTATTTATGAAAATTAAGAAAAGATATTTTAGAATTATATTTTAGAAATACATGTCTAATCAAAACTTGGAAAACCAATTTTTATTAATAATTTTTAACGGGGTCCATTAACAAAAATTTTGTCAAAACAATATAATGTTGCATACCAATAAGGAAAAAATAACAAATTCGAAAATGTACAACTTATTTAAAATTTAATACAGGGGGTGTTTCATTTGTACTTAAATAAAATTATTTCACCATTTATTTATGAAAATTAAGAAAAGATATTTTAGAATTATATTTTAGAAATGCAGGTCTAATCAAAACTTGGAAAACAAATTTTTATTAATAATTTTTAACGGGGTCCATCAACAAAAATTTTGTCAAAACAATATAATGTTGCATATCAATAGGAAAAAAATAACAAATTCGAAAATATATAACTTATTTGTTTAAAATTTAATACAGGGGGGCGTTTCATTTGCACATAAATAAAATTAAAGGGAAAATGGAAAAGGGAATTGAATAAAAACCTTTTTATTGTTCTAGATTTATATTATTACAAATAATAAAGTATTTACACAAGCAGTAAATATACAAGTTCATATTGCAACAAAAACAACTACGTGTACTAAGATCATCTGCTTTCCCACTTGAATGTTCCGTAATATGAACAGCTGGGACGTATGATGGCACTCCGCTAACAGTCTCAAAAAAACAAGAAGGGCACAAACTTTCATTGTCTATTACGTAATAATATTTGGTCATACATACTGTTTGTCCGCTTTCATATGACAGAAAGCGGACATTGTTGACATCATCCACTTTCATTATTTTGTTCTCTGCCTCTGGGGAATCCATGTCCAACACCTCACAATCTTCCAGGTCTGACAAATTTTCGGTGGATATCGAAAAAACAAAACTTTCGTTAGAAGAGGCACTATCACTATATTCAGCTTCATTTGGTGGTATGACATCCAATGGATTAATAACTGCTTCCTCCATTGCCTGATTTTCATGATCACTATCTTCATGTGGTGGTATGACATCCAATGGATTAATAACTGCTTCATCCATTGGATTTATAACTGCTTCATCCATTGCTTGGTTTTCATTTTCTAGCACCATTTTGATATTACCACAAAAATTATAAATGCATCAGTTTATATATTTTCAAGTAGAATAAAGAGGGGGAGTTAGTGCCATATGCTTTTCACATCTAAAACTAGTTCAAGGGTCAATTAACTGGACATCTGGTGTGTCTAGACAACATCCGGTCTAAAAATAACTCAAGGTTAACGGCCAATATCTAAAAATAGCTTAAGGTCGGCGACCGGGGCATCTGTTAGTCTAGACAGTATCCGGTCTAAAAATAACTCGGGGGTTAAGGACCAATATCTAAAAATAGCTCAGCGATCTGGGCATCTGTTAGTCTAGACCGTATCCGGTCTAAAATGAGGTAGAGGGGGGACCCATCTGCAACTGGTATCAATGAGAGTGGGGAGGATGTAAGAGTACAGAAACATCGATAATGTTAACAGTATGTGCTCAAGAAGGCTTCGTAAACGTGTCGAACAATTTAGTAAAGGTATTAACAGAATAAAGCGTGATATTTTAGTTTATGAAAAAACAAGAAATATTAAACAGTTAGAGAAGAGTATTGACCAGTTAATAAGAAAATATAAAGACAAAGAATATATGTTTAAAAACTTTTCACGACTTAGTATAAGTGATGCGTTTGCGTAGTGGAATACTCCAGAAGAAGAAAATATACTATTTTTTGTTTCTGCAATCGAGGAGCAAAAAGTGGATAGACTTGGTGTTTAAAAATATTAATCGTTTTAACAATAATGGAGTGTTGCCAGAAAAGAATTGTGATGAATCAACACCCACAAAAACCTTTGTACCTATTCACAGAAGCAGAACTACAAAACTTTACCATACCATACATTAAAAAATTTGTGGATCCATATGAACTACTTCAGTCTTGGCATCACCCAGAAATTTGTGCAAGATTTTGAAATTCGAACTCGACTTCCGTGTTTTGTTCATTTCAATCGTCCCGAATGGAGAACAGAGGAAGAAGGATTAGCTTCTGCTCAATCCAGTTACCGTTTATGCAGATTTGCGCTGGAAAATTTATGTAACAATTATAGCGGTTAAATAAAGTACTATCTTTTATTAAGGTTTTTTATTAATAAAACAAAATGTCAAAAAAAATTCTTTATTGCATCATAAAAGTATCATACAAATAAAATACGTTAAATAATGCACATACACTATTATTATTTAAATGGTTCCATAAATTGAGTAGGGAGCCGCGGAAGATAAAAAACAAAGAAAAACTGTGGGTTGGTTTAGAGTTATATGATAATAACTTTTCTGGAAATTAGCAAACATCTCAGATAGTTTGGTAAACATAATAGTTTTAAAGTCTAGTTGAAGATAGGGATATCTTTCATAATTTAAAAACATTTTGATATTTTTTAAAGTGTAATGATCAAATCTACTCACATCTTTTGTTAATTTCAATTTTTTGGTTCCCACTGAGCATGTATAACGTGTAAAGTTAGCTAGGGCCGGATATGGTAGAGTTATATAGGACATAAGACTAAGGTAGTTAAAAGTGTAACTATGCTAGTTTCACCTCCAAAAGTTCCAAATTCTCCACCAAGATGGGGGGGGCTATTTTAATGGAATCTACAATATGGGCTGTCATAGTTCGGCAATTATCCGCTAGGTGGCTATTTTTACGACATTTTCTAATTTTAATTAGAAATTAATATGAATACATAAAACTTGATTGTTGTTAGGATGTAGGTATATTCATAAACTAAACATATTTCTTACAATTAATTATATATAGATGTAAGTTTAGATAGCAGAGTCTTTAATTGATATAAAATATTTTCGTTTGGACAAGGCACTCCAAATAGATTCCAAACTAAATTGTCCACCTGCGACAACTTTTACTTTGGTCGGACGGAAAACTGAATGGTGATAAGTTATGCTCAAAAGCCCCCCCCCCCCCTGACTAGATTTGTGCTTGTATTCTCATAAGAATCAATGTAAAACTGCTGTGTTTAACATATTTATTGAACTTGACATTTTTCCCTTCATATACGATAAGTATAAATAACAAATTTTAGATGTAAACATTCAAAAATCCTGTTTACCCCCCGCCACTTTCATCACTAACACACTCGCGAATTCTAAATAATACCATCAAGTTTTCATTCATCGAATAAAAATTGTTTAACAATTTAACATAACATAAACAACTGTTTGATATGCTGATATGATGTATATGTTAACATAGAAAAGGCATTTAACGTAGTGTAATAAAATGGGGGGGCTCTTATTTAAGATTTTAAAGTAAGCCCACCCTTCACATCCGTGGGGTGTCGTGTTTGGTGTCATTCATACCGAATAACAACAGCAGGTAAACCACATTTTTGGAATGTAGAGCTAAAAACTGGAGAGCATTTATGCATGGTGAAAAAATACAACATTCTGATAATGCGTGACACGATTTAAGGTAGATACGTGAAGACGAACGTCATGGTCTTAGATAGTGATTTGATGCAGTTCCATGCAGAAGCTTCAAAAGATAGTAATGGTGATTGCCTACCTCCGTGGGGGAAAGGTATGTGGAGAAGAAAATATACAAGATGGAAATAATAAATTTCGAAATGAAAAACACAAAAGAGAAAAAGGATTTAGACCGCGAAGATCATGAAGGAGCATATGGAAAGACGGAAACCTCATTTGGCAGGTCAAAGGAAACGTTGACGGAAATCGACTGCTTTATTCAGTATATCTACGGAAA